>NC_136642.1:23136013-23326013 GCF_949748355.1 Melanostigma gelatinosum | reverse complement strand
TGTTTGTGTGTGTGTGTGTTGTGTTATTCCTATGTGCCATAGAGCTTAATTTTTGTCCACTAACTATTAGAAACACAGTGGGCGATATGTTCCTTCATTACCCTCAATGCTCATGAAAGAACCAAAGCTGCAAATAGTCCCCAACAAAGTCCCTGTTTCCTCTTGTTTGAAAAGAGTTGCAAAGTGGGAGGAGCTATTTCTGCCATCCCTGGCCGCAGAAGCAGAAGTCCCCTTTCATTTTTCCCACAGACCATGTTATGTGCCTCACAGTTGGACAACTTCTTCTGCGGCTTGGATCGGCATGATATTCTCCTGGTTGAGTCACCAGAACAAAACAAGGAACACCAGCGTTGGAGAGCATCTGGTTCTTTGATGAAAAGGGAAAAGGTTAGAGCGCCTCGGTAGCCAACTGGTTACAGCACACAACTGAGAATCACTGCCAGTGTGATTCCAGCCACAGGCCTTTGTTCCAAAATGAAGTCATGGGTGCAACTGTGGACACAAAAACTTTGGTGGAGAAGTTCAGAGGATCATACAGTATATGGCACCACATTATGTTTTATCAGTTCAACAACGAAGCATTCGGAATTCGCTACCACTGCGACCGTACTCTGTGGTGAAAATGTGTTTCCTAATTGAGAATGATGTTTAGTTGTAAGGAGACATGGTGTTGTGAGAGACAGGGTTGGTCTGCCTTGCCTAAATGACAAAGTTGGAACAATCGAAACTTGTGGTCATAACATAAACTTCTATGATCGCTACATTGTCTGGGAGATTCTCTTGTCGAGTCAGACTACACTATACTGTTATGGTGGTCACTGTAGGCAATTTAGTCTTATAGAGCGACTTGGCCGAAAGACATGACAGTCGTCGCATTGGTCCCCGCCCCCGATCATCGCTTGCCGTCTTTCATGACATGCGCGATGTCATCGGGAAGGAGGGCTAGCGACCTGAACTTCCAGGAATAAGAATGTAAACAAACAAGTATGGACAGACGAACGTAGTTGGCTTTGTGTTCTCTCATTAACCCGTACACAGAGACTGCTCTGGTTTTTGGTATTCAAAAGTCCACTTTGAGCTGCTTGTTAGAAAGATGCCAAGCCTGAGGGTGCTCTCTGTGTGTGTATTAGTGTTTGTGTGCGCTTGCTGGAGAGGAACAATAAGGCAATGTAACGTTATTGTTTCCTGGAAAATGGCTGAGCGGGCAGTAGTGTACCAGCAGTGCTGAGCAGTGGTGCATGTAGAGTCTGGTCTGGTCCTGGTAGCATATGATGTTTGGTTAGAATGGAACATGTGACAATAAGATGAGTAACGTTACCGTCCTTATCACTATGAGGCTCCAATGTGTGCTAATGGAGGTGATCAGTGGTGATGAGTGTCAGTGGACGAGTCGATGATACCAAACGTCTTCTCTGATGAATGGCAAACAGAAACCACGCCTTTTGTTCATCGTGTTACAAAACAAGCCAAAGGATCATTTTATTACTGGAACGATTAAGGTGACAGAAACTGAATCTGGTTTTATTTAGATAGTTAAGGATTTGCAGATTTTTGTTGTGTCTTAAATGATAATATACCGAACAGCTCTGAACAGCTAACTCTATTTCTGTGACTTTGAATAGTAACCGTACACTATCAGTGGACGTAGTCGTCGCCACTGCGGTTTTGAAGCATCGAGTTTGGCATTTTCGCCATCGCCATCTCATCGTCATCTTGTCGCCATCTTGTACTTTTGCGACCAGTAAACTGGAAGTGACCATATTTGGACTGTGGAGGAGTGACGTAGAGACGCCGTGTACCGCTCTGGTAGTGACCTGTCAATCACTGTGTAGCCCCGCCCTAAAGCAGGGTATGCTTTAGGGCGGGGCTTTTGCTGTATTGAAGAAGACTTGAAACTAGAGATTGAGACCATAAACTCATGTTTACAATGTTTACTGAGGTAATAAATCAAGAGAGAAGTAGAGTCATTTTCTCATAGACTTATATAGAACCAGAGGAGTCGCCCCCTGATGGTCAGTACAGAGTGTGCAAGTTTAAGGCACTTCAGCATTGCCTGTACTTTTCAGAATCGGAGGTCGCCGCCTGTCAGTAACATGAAGTCAGTGCCGCTGTCATGTATGAGAACACACTGTGAATGTATTTCTGTCAGACTCAGTCTCTCAGATGCAGAGTGCCGTTGAACAATTCACTCTTATTTTCACATTTCGCCTCCTCAGTGTTGAGTTTGCTCCGACACGCTCACACTGCACCGAGTCACCTGTTTTACAACCTGCAGAAGTAATTCTGTCCTGCTTTGTTCTGTCCGCACACTAAGATGGAATGTGTTCCTAACACCCGTCTGCAGTGTGTGTGTGTGTGTGTGGGGTTGAATATGAATAACCCATGAGGCTCCCCCCCTCGCTGCTAGAAGTCAATCCCTGTAACAGGGCCCAGCTCTAATAGCCTCCTATTGATCTGCTGAGAGCAGATGAGCGAGCCTCTGAACACTTGTTCCTACCTGCTCCCTTAACACCTCCCTGGGCTCTGATAGCAGGGAACCAGACACCGAAGGCGCAGGAAGAGCAGCGTGAAGGACATACCTTCGCTCAGTATCACACACACACACACACACACAGGAAGTGGAGGACGCCCTGGGGAGGATATGGGAACTGAGGATAAGGTGATCATTTCAGTGCAGGTTTCCAGAAATGAAATTTTACACAGCTGCAGACTGCTACCCAGCAGCTAACGCTACAGCTGCGAGGGGAAGATCGACCACAGCGCTGCACACTCAGCATGTGTGTGATAGACTCAGATTATAGTCTGACATCACTTAAAAAGTGTGATCATGGTCAAACATGGCAGCAGCTTCGATGATGCCCATCCACCAAGTGTTGGACGGAACGCACGTCAAAATAATTTCCATCGGAGAGGACAAGAAGTACAGTTTGATTCTAATTATGCGGGCTTGTTTAAATCAGAAGGGTTTATCCTCTGGGGAACATGAATGGGGAAAGAAATGTTTGTTTCAATGCATGCAGAAACCAAAGTGTGTAAATGTAATTGAGTGTGGGGTTATAGCGGCTGGTTCCTTTGTGTGGCCCAGTGACTTTCTGGAGTCTTCACTGGTTTCCCCGGCAACCTCATGGCGACAGCAAGATGTCACTGCACCCGGCCAAGGAAGTAGTCCAGCACACAATTCACCACAAAACCCACAAACAGGGCAGTGTGAGACGTCTGGCCACATGCAAAGAAATAAAGGGCGGCATTTCACTTCTACGACTGAGTCCATGCAATCTGAAATTTAAAAAAAAGAAGCTAACTGCTAACTAACAGCGAGGTAAGAACATCCAACATTCAACCAAACAAAGAGCCGTCCATGTACGTGAAGGCTTTGAAGGTTTGTTTTGATCACACACACACACACACACACACACACACACACACACACACACACACACACACACACACACACACACACACACACACACACACACACACACACACACACACACACACACACATAAAGACACACATAAAGAGACCTGTATCTATTTCGAGTCAAGAGGAGTCACTACTCCTCACACACATTACGCTTTTTGTCGAGCTTCCCTTCGGCTTATAAATAGTCCCGGGCACTCACTCAGAAGCTCTCGGTCAAGCACTGACAAAATGTCCCAGCGACCCCGATGCCCGTAACCATAGTAACTCACCCTGTGCGGCTGCTTGTGTGTGTCACATGCGAAACACTAGACTACAGGTTGCGAGGCCTAAAGTGTGCTGAAGTGTGCATGAACTTGGACTGACGGATGCAATGACGCACCGGTCGACAAAAAAACATCAAACCTATTGGTTACCAGGGCAACCGTAGAAAGCCCCGTGATCATCGATAGTCTCATCAGACTAGCGGATTCGTGTTGAGCCGAGTCGCATGCTCGGACTGCACTCAGAGTAATCAGAGGAGAGGAATTAAGCAGGAAGAAGGAAATCCACACTCGGAAAAATTCAGTCAAGTCAGAATAAACCACACGGCGCATAATCTCCTGTCCAATGGAGAGCTCAGGTTTATCTCTAATCAATGTTTTACATGAGCACCCCCGCAACCCCGCATAGGCCATTAAACACATTTGATGATATGTTCGGTCACAACGACTAGATGCTCTTCCGACTGTGGCGGCAGCGCAGTAATCTACTGCTGCACTGTTGCTGCTGTCTTGTGTAACTCTTACGGACAGCTTGGTGCTTCTGATGTGTGAGAGCAGATGGCATCTTATCTCAATTACAGTTAAAGCTCATTCTTTCATCACGCCCTAAATCTAACGGCTCGGCCGGCGAGGACATCTCGTGTGTGTGTGTGTGTGACACCAGACATGAGTCATTTCCATTAAGTCTGTGTCTTCTCTTCCAAACCACCAACCAAATCAAAGCACAGGTTTATCCAACCGTGTGCTTTTTTGATGATAACACATTTTATATTTTATAATCAATTTTATCACTGAAATGTGCCAAATAAAAACGCATCAAAAACATCATTAAAACTCTGTCAGTGCAGTTAATTAGAAGAGTGTCGTAACAGCCCGCACAGCTATGGTAGTCAGTGCACAGCAACATGCCAGGAGATATCGCCAGCGCCAGCGCTAGCTTAACTGCCATGTTTGGTCACATGACCCTCGCCTTGCAGGTCGTAGTGGTCCGTCAAAAGTCTCCCAGCTAAGTTGGACAGTAATTGTGACTGACCAGCGCCAGCGAGTTCCTGTCTGGCTAGCGTGTCAGGGGTTAGCTCACCAACTAGCGCTGCATGTAGTCACCACATTACCGATTAACAAGCACCCCTTGCTTTGTGGGGATTAACGTTGCTGTTTCCCTATGAGGTTTGACCAGGCCTTTATCGACTCTGTAACGCCACATTTACCTGCTGCACTGCTACTGTGCTGTTGCGTGGACCTCTGAGTGAACGGCCTGGAAAACGTCTGTGATGCAATTTTACAGAACATCACTGTAAATGCTGTAATGAACAAAACAGCCTGTGTCACACTCTTTCCTGTTTCATGTAGGGATCCTCCATCTCACACAGTCCGGACTCCTCTCGAGGATGTAAAACATTCATTTCCCCCTCAACACACGCTGCTGTTAATAAAAGAGTGTTGCTTGTGTGTGTTTGTGGTTCTGGCTCTCTCCTGCAGGAAGACGACGCAGCATGAGAAAAAGCTAGAATTACCGCCCTGCGGTTGTGTGCCTCAGTCTGCCAGTCATGTGTCAGTGTCACAGTGACCTTGACCTTTGACCTCAAACATCCAAGTCCAAAGTGGACGTTTGTGCCAAATTTAAAGGAATTCCCTGCCGGCGCTCCTGAGATATCGTGTCTACGAGAATGGACCAGACGGACGGACGAGCCTGAAAACACAATGCCTCTGGCCACAGCTTGTTGTAAAAAGCAGTCGTCTTACCTGCAATAGGAAGTCAAAGAGAGCCAGTCTCCCCCACTCTGAGTGGTGAACTCCCACGCACGGCGCCGACCTCAGGCCTGCCTCCCTCCCACAGTGGAGCCGCAGCAGCTTCTGGTACTGCGCCCAGCTGAGCGGCACCGAGTTCTGGTCGTTGTCCTTATCGGCGAGGTGCTGAATATCTGGATCCCACCACACCACAGGTCGGGGAGTGCCGCTGATGTATCGGTACGGCACAATCTCGCTGCGGAACGTCCTCAGCACCGCAGGGAGACTCCTGTTGAGTCCCAGCACCCTGTCCAGGTGGAAGGCCAACACTTCGAACCAGTCGTCGGTGCGTTTGATCAGCGAGCAGTGCCCCTGCTGGCAGCGCTCGCCGTGGGTTTCTGGACTTCTGTGGTCGGGTCCAGGCTCAGGGGAACCCCTCTTAGGCTGCTGTCATGGAGAAATAGAGTTATATCATGGTTTCCATTTAGTCTATCACCCAATATCTAGTGCCAAGAGCTACAGCCATGAACCATTGTTCAATCAAATAATACAACTTTTCAGCCAGCTGTTCAATTCATAACACCTGGTCTGCCCTCAACCTTGCGTGGGAGCCAAATAGCTGCAATGTTAACGCCACGGTAGCTGTTTGGCAGATTAATTGCTGCCAGCAGGACGGTGTACGTGGGATTGAGTCATAATGAACTACATAGCCCATGTCGATCGCAGCGTCACCCCCAGTGCAACAGTGTGGCTCACTGACACAGGGGAACAAGATGAGTCAGGCTTTGGACGCACAAACAGTTGTTGCTAATCTATTTTTATTTTTTCCGGCTTATCCTTTAAGGTCGGCAACAAGCAACTTCCTCACATTACGTAATGTCTTGTAAAAGTTTGTGATCAGCACTGGTAGGAACCTAATATGTTTGATGCTACGAGAATCTCCTCCACGGTGACACGGTTCGCCTTGCTCAGAGGCCATCCTTGCTATAAAAACCCTTCTTTAGGGTCAACGGAAGTCAGACGGCGGCTGGCAGTGTCACGGTTTTGTGTTCCGCGGCTCTACCCGCAGTTTCACAAGCGTTTCTGAGAACTACGGTGGCCTTCAGGTGTTTGGTTTGTCCGTAGGGCTGCTGTAGAAACATGGCGGTGTAGCATGGCGGAATTCCATAAAGAGGACCCGCTCCCTATTTAGAGATGAAGGACTCACACGGTAACAGACGCACAAAGATCCTAGTTTCAGCTGATTGTACGCTTATGAAAACATAGATGTGAATAGTATATTTCATTTCTGCTAATAGATCCCCCAAAATGCTACACTGGCCCTTTAGTCTGGTCTATATGATACCGAGTACACATGGTCAATGTATGTGGTATGGAGATAAATTGTTTGAAAAAGACACAACCATCTAAATTGTGTGACATTTAAAAGTCACCTCTCGTCCGTGTAATTAAAATGAGCATACCTGCTGGTGTGCAGGAGGATCCAGGGCCACTCGGAGCACCTGTCCGTGTGCGGGCACCCTGGCCTTGCTGATCACCTCTCCCTCAGCTAGGAGCTCCATCTTCCGGACGTCATCCTGGCTGAGCCAGGTGAGAGGCCGGAGATCAGGACTAATCCTGATCTCCCTGCGGTCGGCGTCTGGGAAGTCCTGGTCTCTGAAGCTCCGACACCAGCCGCCGTCATCTACCCTCGCGGCCGCCTCCGGTTTGGACAAAGCCTTCCTGCGGTCCGACGACCCGGGATTCCCCCTCTCTTTGAGGTGATCCTCTGAGAGATTAAGGCGTTTTTTTAGATCTCTGGAGGGCTTTTTCACAGCCCGCTGCTCCCGACCCACTTTGTCAGATTTCCCAAAGGGATTTGCTGCTTGTCTGTGTTTTCCCACAACCCGGTGATGCTCAGATAGATTTGTACTTGCAGGGCCACCATGTATTCGCGTGTCCGCATTCCTGTCCCGTGCGTCCGCCTGCCTGTCTGCAGCTCGTCTGACATTCATTAGGCCGTGTGCCGGAGCAGGGATACGTGCTGATGTGGATTTGCCACTTTCAAGATGAATGTAGGTCTGCGCGGTGTCGCTTGGCTTGATTCTATGCTTTGGCCCTGTGTTGTTGACTGTAAATTTTGGGAGACGGGGACGCTGATGACTGGTTGGGTGCTGGATGGCGCCTGCCGTCTCCTTTCTTTTGGAGGTGATGGCTTTGCTTTTGAGTTTATTTCTCCTCTCTTTTATGCCATTTTTCTTATTGCCAGCAGCTTCCCCGAGAGCTTCTGGTGGCACCGAACCTTTAGACGTCTCTCCCCGAGCTCCAGATTTCCAGGCCCCGCTGTGGACGTGAGCGAGCGGCCGTTGGAAGGCGGCGGCGGCCGAAGGGGGCTCCACGACTCCGCTCCTGGGCCGGAACTGCCCGGCGGAGCTCAGGGCTCTTGAGGACCGCCAGTCGACGTCGTGAAAGGGGAGGGGGAGAGTCGTCGTCATCACGGAGATGGCAAGGAAGAGGAGGACGAGGGGGGAGAGGAGGAGCAGCCATTTTTGACTGCAGCAGAGTTTTGACCACGCTCGCCAGGCCTGGGAGGAAGAAAACAAAGAGAGAACAAGTTAGAGGGTGATCATGATGGAGTGGTACCATAAATTGCAAACATAGCATTTGCTGCTAAACAGAATGGGAACGCTCAGATTCCTGTGGGGTTAACTAACCCGAGGCAGCACTGAGATCTCTTGGCTGGAAGGCATGTGGGAGGCAAGTGAGCGATGGGAGAATAGAATAAAAATAAACTGTGCTGTGTGGCATTATTCTGCTCTGTCAAAGTTTGGAAATCAGGGATTTGGTGGCAAAGTGGGAGCAAGTCTGAATACGGGAGCGACAGAAATACAAAGCGCGTGTCGGCCGGCTCTGTGTTTCCAGTAGCTCGCGGCACAATTGAACTCATCCGGCTGAGACCAATGCGATTGTGGCGTGCTCGTAATTCAGTGCTGCAGGAGCAAGAGGAGAAAAAAAGAAGCCTGTCACCAACCTTAATATTGCTTACTGTACACTCACCGGAGGCTGTATGAAAGTGATTTTTGCTTCAGAAATTGAAAACGCCGGCCCTTTATTTACTGTGGAGTCAGGCTGTGTAGTCCTTCCAACAGATGCGGCAAACAATTACAGCACCGTGAGACCAAAGAATGAAGCCAACGCTGAGATGTATTGTCGGGGTGTTCCAGGGTTTGTGTTTGTGCGTCTCTGGCGACGCTTGTCGTGAACAGACACCACCCATCAAATTGTCAGAGGAAGGCCGGCGGCTCCCCTGCAGACAGGGTGGCCCTTGTTAAGATAGTATTTTTTACCTCATAACAAAGGGGAGGCCGGAGCCATGCTGCCGGCTTGTGCCGTCGACACGCTGCATCAATAACGCTACCAAAACTGGTTTACAATTATAAGGAATTTAATTCCACTGATGTAAGTACATTTACAGTAATACATTGGAGTGTACACTCCTATGACATATTAAAACAATAAAACCCCATTTGCAAAAAACCTCGCTCGGCTCCTCCGGTTGAAACACGTCTGTCGTCCGGGAGCCTCCAGGTGAGAGAGAGCCAGGAAAAAGTCTTTTAAATTAATCCTCCCACATCTGTTCGAAACACCTCCTCCTCCGTTTATCCCGATTCCTATTGGCTATCCTCCAGGAGCGTATTCACTTGTCTGGCTCTGAGTTTAATATCACATTCAATGACTGTCAGTTACGTTTTAAACCCTTCTATAATAATCCTTCAAAATAAAAGTTATACTTTTGCAACTTGGCAGAAGTTTCATGCTTCTGCATGTTTGTTTATCTTAATTATGCATCCTCGAAACCCTTATGATTATGACTAACTATGAATTATTAATTATGAATTATTAAACACTTTTATTATATCTACTAACTACAGTTTTTTACTCAAATTTCTTACAATTCCCCCCTAACTCACAGTTCACTGTGAGTTAGCTACTCAAATGTAGTTAGTTATGCAAATGTCCCTGGAGACCTCCCCCCTACTCAATCCAGGGAAAGGCTCCCTATCTATCTAAACCGAGGCAAAGAATGCATGCACACAGATATCATTTCAAGTATTTCTGTTCAGTTCGTTTCAAGATAGAGTGCGTTGGAAGTCACTGCCTTCCACGTCTTGGGGCTGGCAGGATCAGGATACAGCCTGTAGGCTAGAGAACACATACTGAGAAGCCTTGACTGTTCTTTTACACCTGTCAAAATTACATTTCTTAATCTTTACACCCTAAAATCCCATTATAACCCATTAATTAAAATAAAATCTCAAATTACTCATCCAGAACAATCAGTCTATTTCCCAAATTTCCAATATCTCACCGGATGTGTTAGAAGTCCATCTGGGCCTTTATCAGGTCCTTCAGGATCTCCGAGAGGATGGTCAGGAACCGCTTGTGAAGTCCCTCTGGTGGCCTCATCTAGACTGTGGCCATCAGAAGCTCCAATTCGTCCTCATCCTCGTCACATAACTGGTTGCCTGGACTGGTGTCTGGCTCATCGGTGAAACAATAAACCCCTGTAGAGGTCCACGGATGCACGGGAACCCCCATCCACAGACAACTAGGCGGTCTATGATGACAGCACACAGAATAATTACGCTTGCCAAAAATGTATGTTTTCACAGGCCAAGCATACTTCCCAACCAGTCGGTGAACGGATCAGTGACACCAGAGTTGTCTGCTAGCTCTTGGCTGAGTGCTGTCAGTCCCTCCAGCTCCCTGGTCACCGATCCATCAGGAGCTGTGTTATTTGGAATGAAAGTACAGCACGCAGACCCAAACATCTGGCACACGCCACTTTTCTCTGCTAAATCATCTCTAATGCCATTCTGTTCTGCAAGGTCATTAAACTAGTCTTCGCCAGCTGTGCATGCAGTCCTGATATGGCGTCACTGGTGAAGTTTACTAAACGCTGTTGGTTATAGTAAATGTAGTTGATCCAATCGACATTTTTATTAATCATCACCCTCTGAGAGAAAACAGATTCTAAATCTGCTGCTATTTGATTTCTGGCTTGAAAGTCATTAGACACCCCCCTTGGCAGTCTTATGACATCTTATGTACACTTGGTCATCAAAGGCCCCCTTCGGGCCACCGGCATCTCTTTTGGATCTTCTGTTAGCATGTGGGCGTGGAGAGATGAGTTCTCCATAAGTTGCATCAGTGACAGGCAAGATATAGAATGACAATATAAGTTGCACCAACGCACCTGTCCAATCTTTAGGCAGGATTGGATGTATGGTTCTTCCTCCACACCATCACCATAAATCAGCTCTAGGTGCTGTCTGTCTTAACACACTGTTATATAGATAGTCGCTAGCGTTGTGACTGTTGCTACAATTTGCTTCAATAATACTGCCTACATTGGGCCCCATAGCTGTATCTGAGGCTATACAATCAAATGGACCCTCTGAAACCTTGAACAGAGGTGGGGTATTATATTCTACAGGTGGGTAATGCCAGTGTAGCCTCTGACAAGTGTGTTGGAGGGGCAAAGTGTCATCAGTAAACAGAGTTAAAATACAACTAATTCAGGACTTAGGAGTCTGAATCTTGAAGGAACTGGTGTTGCTAGGGGTCTAGATCCTAAACACACAATACAATCTGTACTACTGGCTTGAAGCCGTATATTGTACCCACCATAAATTCCCATCTGCCATTCCGGTTTCCACCCCTTACCTCATTCTCTGCGTCAGTCGTATGTCGAACCTGGTCTTTTTACAGGCTTAACAATAATCCTAATGAGCCCTTGTGGGGCAGGACTATCAGTAGCCTTTCCCTGTATTACGTAAAGTCCTCAGTCAGTCAATTTAGGTAAGTCTTAAGGATTACATCTACCCACCCCCTTTGTACACATCACAGGCATAATATGATAACAGCTTCCCATACTTATGTGTGGCAGGCCCACACTCGTCAGTTATGATGCACACGGTTTTGGACATCCACCCGTAGATGTGTTCATACCTGGGACCGGAAACGACTTCACAGAAGTCGAACTGGACCGTTGATGTTGTACCTTCTTTGAACATAAGAGTGAGAGTTACATTTTCATAGGTGAGTGTCGTCAGAGAAGCCTCTCTACGTGGTCTAAGATCGGTTTGATTAGCTACTGAGGCTAAATGTCGAATCCTGATGTAGTCATGCATGTGATCTGGTTCCTGTCTGTGGTTAATTCCACATACTAAGAGGGAAGCTACTGAACTCAGGAATAAAATAATTACAGACTTCCATAACCCACTGACCCTAGAGTCTCCTAATGGACGCCCTCGCTTAAACTGTGGGGGAAACGTCATCTTCAGTACTGTCTAACCCCTCTTTTGAGGTGTCTTTGGCTACAAATTTTCCTGTCTGATGTTCACTCCTGTCTCTGCGAGTGTCACACTCGTTACCTTCGCTGCTGCACAGTGAGTGAGGTGGTGTCAAGTAGCTCCAGTTTTACCTTTCACCTTTACTGCATGTGAGGTTGCCAATACTACCTCCCATGGACCGGTCCACCTTGGTTCACTCCACTTGCGTTTGTGGACTTTTATCCACACCAGACTGCCTGGTGACACATCAGCCTGCTTCCTTTCGTCAGCTGCTGCTTCTGCGTTTGTCACCTGAGAAAACAACACTCGGCTCATGTTAGTTAGAGCTCCCGTATATTTCTCAATTTCTAGAGTTAGCAAGTCTAGTTGTGGTTTATCATGACGTTATTAAATCTCAAAATTTGTGAGTAGCACCTTTACTGAAAACGATTCTAAATGTGGATCTACAAAAAATGTTTGACACCTTACCATAAATGTTTGACACCTTACCATATCCCCCCTTCACCTCGATATCTCTGCTGTAAGGGATCACATGGCAACCATCTATGTATCTTGGCTATACAGTGAACCCCCCCATGGTCCTGGTGACAGCATGGGCATCTGTTGATGTCTCACGGGAGGAGGTCCAGCTGGACCTGGTCGTAGGTGCTGCTGATGTTGTGGTGGGAACGGAGCATGTTGTGGTGCTGCACTGATCTGTCTTCCTCTCCTTTTATGTGGGCAATCTCTTACCCAATGACCCTCTCTCCCACATACGTAGCACTTCCCTCTACCTACAGGTCTTTCATAACCTCCTCTGTAGTTACCTCTCCCTCTGTTAGATGCTCGTGCACGTCCTCTGCCTCTATAATGTGGTGGAGGTTGGTAGTACACCACTGTGTGGGCTGGTACTGCTGGATTTGGTTGGTATGAGGTCGGGGGTGCAGCTGGATATTGGGGCTGTTGTGAGGCCTGAGCCTTGGCTACGGCCATCTGTTTCTTGGCCAGATGTTTTCTACTTATTTCTCTGTCAGCCGCCGCTATTTGAAGTTTCAGCAGCCGCCGCTGCATGCTCTTTATATCCTCGTCTTCTTTACTTTCTGCTCGTCTTTCCTCTATCTGCTGTTGCAAATCTTTTCTGATGCATTCTACTTCTCTTACTTCACATTTTAGTCTTCTTACCAGTGCTCCTACTTCCTTACTCTGCTTCTTTAATGTAAACATTATGCAGCCTAGGAGTATTCAAATGTGTGTATTAAATGTGCATGCTTGTCATCACCTGAATCAAAGTCAACTCACCCTCTGTGCTGTATGGCGTGTGGCCGCTGACTCCAAAACTGGGATCCGCTGCTCCACTTCCCAGATCTGGACCCACTCAGCCACGCACCTTGACTAAAACAAACACAGAACTGCCAAAAGTTCAGCAGTAAATGTTAGCATACGTCTGTAGTGTAAGAGAGGTCAACGATCTCTCAAATATGTTGCGCCGTCCGTGTCAAAATTGATTCTTAGGAACTATGTAAAATAGTAAATGTACCAAAATTAGTCAATACTGGATATGTGAAGGAATCTCGAATCCAAAATTGAAGCTGGAATTCCGAAATCAAACTCAACATCTAAATCAGAATCACAATCACAATCCAGTTCCAAATCAGAATTCGAAAGGTTTAAAATTGGAAGTAAAATGAAATTAAAAAACAATGAATAATTAATCAATTAAATATTAAATTCAACTTTAAAAATCAATAACTGTGTTCAAAGATATTCAATCAGAAATACCAATGTAAGTCAAACTGTTGAACTACACTTACACTCTGGTCTGCACAATGAGTCACAATTAAGTTCAAGAATTGACGAAACACAACTGAAACCATTAATCTTTGTTAAAATGCTGAACTAAAACCAAAGTCAACGACTAAAGTTATAATGCTTAATTAAAACTAAGGTCAGGATATAAGCTCACAGCTCTTAGACAATGAATCTCTGAAAAATTCAGATTCTAAACACTTCTTTACGGTTGCCTGCAGTTACTCCTTCTTCTGTTTAATTGTTTTTAAATCTCCTTTTCTTTTGCCTTATGTTTTGATGCCTCCAATGGTTTTATGTGAAGCACCTTGAAATGTGCTATACAAATAAACTTGCCTTGCCGTCTGCGCCGAACCGGAAGTTGTTCTGCGCCAAACCGGAAGTTGTCATGAAACCGGCTTTTTTTTACAGATATGCTATCCGCAATGCTAACGAAAAAACGGAGCTTCTGATAAAGCGTACGCACACACAAGTATCACCAAAATCCCACACTTTAATTCCACTCATACGCCTTCTGTCTCCTCTCTCAATCCAGCCGTTATTTTATTTTATAAGCACTTATTTTACATACAGAGTGCCGCAACGCCGGAGCTACACGTAGCTAGCGTTAGCTCCCCACAGCGCGGTCATGCAATATCAATCATTTTAAACGTATTTCCACGCTGCTAAAACACAGACTAGTCACACGTATTATTGGACTTATTTAGTCATCATTTTAAACGTATTTCCACGCTGCTAAAACACAGACTAGTCACACGTATTATTGTTATTATTAACCCTTAAACCTCCGGTTAACGGGCTTTAGCTCCGCCGGACCTGAGCTCACTGTTACGTATATGAAACGCGAGTTATTCACTTCCAACGCCACAAACCACTCACCCAGTCTGTCTAGTTTCACCAAAGCCCTTATTCTACGCCCTCTGAATCACCCACATGATCCACTAATTATATTCACAGCCAAAGCTAGCGAGTGTGTCTTTCCTGAAGTCACAGCCTCAGAAGCTAACTCCCGCTAGCCTAGCTCTCTAAGCAGCTTATGCGACGTGACCCGACATTCGTGGACTAAGCCCACAAAGGTTTGCACACCTAAGCCTCTCAAAGCCACAACATCTCAGTTCGCCTCGCTACATAACTGCTTTAAACTAGCTATCTGCAGGCCTAACAATACTTATGTTGGGCCGAAGGAGGCTCCCAGCATGAGCAAAGCAGTTTCGCCCGTACCACAGCTTGTTTGATTCCAATGTGGTGATTTACTTACACAGCGCTGTCCGTCTTTAATTAATTCTTAGGATCCTTATACTCTTGACTAATCCCTTAAGTTCATCATACTTCAGACAGTAAATCGTACTTACCTCAGTGGAACATGGCCTCCCTCGTGGAACGTACCCACCGGCAACGGAGCGTTAGCCGTTAGCAGCGCTTAGCCAAGCAGAGATTCCCCTAAGGTTCCTAGTAGCTAACTCACAGATTTCATGAAACGGCTCTGTCTACCGATATTGTGGGCCCAGGATTGTCTGCTTGACTAATGCCGCCGTCAGCACACACAGCGAGGCCGGCAAGACTGTCCCATCTGGGGTTCGCCAAATTTGTTAAGATAGTATTTTTTACCTCATAACAAAGGGGAGGCCGGAGCCATGCTGCCGGCTTGTGCCGTCGACACGCTGCATCAATAACGCTACCAAAACTGGTTTACAATTATAAGGAATTTAATTCCACTGATGTAAGTACATTTACAGTAATACATTGGAGTGTACACTCCTATGACATATTAAAACAATAAAACCCCATTTGCAAAAAACCTCGCTCGGCTCCTCCGGTTGAAACACGTCTGTCGTCCGGGAGCCTCCAGGTGAGAGAGAGCCAGGAAAAAGTCTTTTAAATTAATCCTCCCACATCTGTTCGAAACACCTCCTCCTCCGTTTATCCCGATTCCTATTGGCTATCCTCCAGGAGCGTATTCACTTGTCTGGCTCTGAGTTTAATATCACATTCAATGACTGTCAGTTACGTTTTAAACCCTTCTATAATAATCCTTCAAAATAAAAGTTATACTTTTGCAACTTGGCAGAAGTTTCATGCTTCTGCATGTTTGTTTATCTTAATTATGCATCCTCGAAACCCTTATGATTATGACTAACTATGAATTATTAATTATGAATTATTAAACACTTTTATTATATCTACTAACTACAGTTTTTTACTCAAATTTCTTACACCCTCGCTTCACGTTCAGTGGAAAGATAAACAGCAACAGAAGAGGCGTAGAGCGGCCAGCCCTCACAAGGAAGCTTCCTTTCATTCCGATGACTTGGAACGGTGCCAAAACGACACGAGCGGCCCTGAAACAGAGCACTATGTGAAAGCCACGTATGAGTAAAAGCCACATCGGTGAAAAGTTCTTATTTTCCCACCAGGATGACCCAGATAACTCACTGCCCCCCCCCCCCCTCACCTTCTCTGTCCTCCCCCATTCAGGCGAATGCCGAGAGGAGGAATGTTTCGGGCCCTTGAGACATCTTCCCCATCTTAACTACATTCCCAGATCCTTCCACCTGTGAAAGGATCCCATTATTCCTCCTCTGGACCGGGAGGCTACCTAAGCTGGCAGCTCAATCACCGAGAGAGCCTGACACGCATAGTCTTATACGTGCCCAATCTGTGTCACTGTCAAGTATATATATTTAACTGCGTTTTAATATACGCTGCAGCGAAGGATGGCACAAGGCGGAAGTCTGCTAGCACCGCTTTGTCCGAGGCATCACAATGAATACTAATCGGCCCGCGATCGATCAAAGGTGCTGCGCGGAGCAATTGGACGTGACTGAATCACTGCTGCCTTTAGTGCGGGGCTTTGGAGCATTACACTGAATGAGAGGGATCATCGTGGAGGAGGGTCGGCAGCCTCTGCTGACCTCCGAGAGGCTTCTCATCCATTCATTTACTTCCCGCCGCAGGGTTTCACAGCAGATCTGCACGCGCGCCCGCCTCTGCCTCACTGCTGCTTGAATCTGCCTTCATCGTTGAGATGTAAGATCGATGAGTCGATTGTTGGTCGGTGGACAGAAAATTAATCGGCAGCTATCTCGATTCATTGCTTCGAGCAAAACAAATGCTTCTCAAAGGTGGTGATTTGTGTTTTTTGTTCTGTTATTATTGTTATACAGTTATTGGACTATCTGAAGGTTGATGACAGTCAAACAGAAAGGGCGTAGGTCGTCTTATAGACATTCCCGACCAATTTTCTGGGAGGACAGAACTGTCTCCACTAATGTTCAAGCAAACTTGCTCGTATTATCTTTGGAGTGAACACAGAGGAGAGAGAGGCAGATGTGGTGTGAGCGGCTGCATATCACAGCGCTTCGTGGCACATGCCACGAAGCGCTGTGATATTGTGGCGATACTCACAATAAAAGTGCAGAGCGGACTGGGCTTTCTCTGGAGGGGGTCTCAGACTTGGCTTTCTCTGGAGGGGGTCTCAGACTTGGCTTTCTCTGGAGGGGGCCTCAGACTGGGCTTTCTCTGGAGGGGGTCTCAGACTTGGCTTTCTCTGGAGGGGGTCTCAGACTTGGCTTTCTCTGGAGGGGGTCTCAGACTTGGCTTTCTCTGGAGGGGGTCTCAGACTTGGCTTTCTCTGGAGGGGGCCTCAGACTTGGCTTTCTCTGGAGGGGGTCTCAGACTTGGCTTTCTCTGGAGGGGGTCTCAGACTTGGCTTTCTCTGGAGGGGGTCTCAGACTTGGCTTTCTCTGGAGGGGGCCTCAGACTTGGCTTTCTCTGGAGGGGGTCTCAGACTTGGCTTTCTCTGGAGGGGGCCTCAGACTGGGCTTTCTCTGGAGGGGGCCTCAGACTTGGCTTTCTCTGGAGGGGGTCTCAGACTTGGCTTTCTCTGGAGGGGGCCTCAGACTGGGCTTTCTCTGGAGGGGGCCTCAGACTTGGCTTTCTCTGGAGGGGGTCTCAGACTTGGCTTTCTCTGGAGGGGGTCTCAGACTTGGCTTTCTCTGGAGGGGGTCTCAGACTTGGCTTTCTCTGGAGGGGGCCTCAGACTTGGCTTTCTCTGGAGGGGGCCTCAGACTTGGCTTTCTCTGGAGGGGGCCTCAGACTTGGCTTTCTCTGGAGGGGGCCTCAGACTGGGCTTTCTCTGGAGGGGGCCTCAGACTTGGCTTTCTCTGGAGGGGGCCTCAGACTTGGCTTTCTCTGGAGGGGGTCTCAGACTTGGCTTTCTCTGGAGGGGGCCTCAGACTTGGCTTTCTCTGGAGGGGGTCTCAGACTTGGCTTTCTCTGGAGGGGGACTCAGACTTGGCTTTCTCTGGAGGGGGCCTCAGACTTGGCTTTCTCTGGAGGGGGCCTCAGACTTGGCTTTCTCTGGAGGGGGCCTCAGACTTGGCTTTCTCTGGAGGGGGCCTCAGACTTGGCTTTCTCTGGAGGGGGCCTCAGACTTGGCTTTCTCTGGAGGGGGTCTCAGACTTGGCTTTCTCTGGAGGGGGCCTCAGACTTGGCTTCTCTGGAGGGGGTCTCAGACTTGGCTTTCTCTGGAGGGGGACTCAGACTTGGCTTTCTCTGGAGGGGGCCTTCGACTGGACTTTCTCTGGAGGGGGCCTTAGACTTGGCTTTCTCTGGAGGGGGCCTCAGACTTGGCTTTCTCTGGAGGGGGCCTCAGACTTGGCTTTCTCTGGAGGGGGTCTCAGACTTGGCTTTCTCTGGAGGGGGCCTCAGACTTGGCTTCTCTGGAGGGGGTCTCAGACTTGGCTTTCTCTGGAGGGGGACTCAGACTTGGCTTTCTCTGGAGGGGGCCTCAGACTTGGCTTTCTCTGGAGGGGGCCTCAGACTTGGCTTTCTCTGGAGGGGGCCTCAGACTTGGCTTTCTCTGGAGGGGGCCTCAGACTTGGCTTTCTCTGGAGGGGGCCTTAGACTGGACTTTCTCTGGAGGGGGCCTTAGACTTGGCTTTCTCTGGAGGGGGCCTCAGACTTGGCTTTCTCTGGAGGGGGCCTTAGACTGGACTTTCTCTGGAGGGGGCCTCAGACTTGGCTTTCTCTGGAGGGGGTCTTAGACTGGGCTTTCTCTGGAGGGGGTCTTAGACTGGGCTTTCTCTGGAGGGGGCCTCAGACTTGGCTTTCTCTGGAGGGGGCCTCAGACTTGGCTTTCTCTGGAGGGGGCCTCAGACTTGGCTTTCTCTGGAGGGGGTCTTAGACTGGGCTTTCTCTGGAGGGGGCCTCAGACTTGGCTTTCTCTGGAGGGGGTCTCAGACTGGGCTTTCTCTGGAGGGGGTCTTAGACTGGGCTTTCTCTGGAGGGGGCCTCAGACTTGGCTTTCTCTGGAGGGGGTCTTAGACTGGGCTTTCTCTGGAGGGGGTCTTAGACTGGGCTTTCTCTGGAGGGGGCCTCAGACTTGGCTTTCTCTGGAGGGGGTCTCAGACTGGGCTTTCTCTGGAGGGGGTCTTAGACTGGGCTTTCTCTGGAGGGGGCCTCAGACTTGGCTTTCTCTGGAGGGGGTCTTAGACTGGGCTTTCTCTGGAGGGGGCCTCAGACTTGGCTTTCTCTGGAGGGGGCCTTAGACTTGGCTTTCTCTGGAGGGGGCCTCAGACTTGGCTTTCTCTGGAGGGGGTCTTAGACTGGGCTTTCTCTGGAGGGGGTCTTAGACTGGGCTTTCTCTGGAGGGGGCCTCAGACTTGGCTTTCTCTGGAGGGGGCCTCAGACTTGGCTTTCTCTGGAGGGGGCCTCAGACTGGGCTTTCTCTGGAGGGGGCCTTAGACTTGGCTTTCTCTGGAGGGGGCCTTAGACTGGGCTTTCTCTGGAGGGGGTCTTAGACTGGGCTTTCTCTGGAGGGGGCCTCAGACTTGGCTTTCTCTGGAGGGGGTCTCAGACTGGGCTTTCTCTGGAGGGGGTCTTAGACTGGGCTTTCTCTGGAGGGGGCCTCAGACTTGGCTTTCTCTGGAGGGGGTCTTAGACTGGGCTTTCTCTGGAGGGGGCCTCAGACTTGGCTTTCTCTGGAGGGGGCCTTAGACTTGGCTTTCTCTGGAGGGGGCCTCAGACTTGGCTTTCTCTGGAGGGGGTCTTAGACTGGGCTTTCTCTGGAGGGGGTCTTAGACTGGGCTTTCTCTGGAGGGGGCCTCAGACTTGGCTTTCTCTGGAGGGGGCCTCAGACTTGGCTTTCTCTGGAGGGGGCCTCAGACTGGGCTTTCTCTGGAGGGGGCCTTAGACTTGGCTTTCTCTGGAGGGGGCCTCAGACTTGGCTTTCTCTGGAGGGGGCCTCAGACTGGGCTTTCTCTGGAGGGGGCCTGAGACACTTAAAAAGAAGCGTTTCAGACTGACGGTGCATACAGTACATGCAGGCAGAGTATGAGAAAAATACCGTGTTTTGTGAACATTAAAGCATGTAAACATTTTCCAGTAGAAACCCAAAATACCAGCATGAACCTGAAAACGTCCCCTTTAATTAAAGCTGCTGCCACAACTCTCACCAAGATCCAACATGTTAATAGAAACAAATTGGCCCTTGCTGAGACCTGACATGAGGAAACCGCCACCATTATCACGGAAACAAACACACGGGTCACCACACATTAACTCGTTGGCGCTTCACTGGTTTTTCTCCCAGCGGCGTGCCGTCCCTCCTTTTACGTCTCCCTCGCTTCTTTCGGCTGAGCATCGCGTCCGAGCGTGTGCGGCTCGGTTGTTGCTCGGCATGAACGTGTCAGCGTGAGACTGTGTTGTTGATCCCCCCGCCCCCCGTCGCCTTCAACACCTCTCTGCAGTTAACACGCGCATGCAGCCGGGGCCCTGGGTCAACACGGAGATGTCGTGGACGCAGCGGAGGAGAGGAGGTTGGCTGTTCAGACTCTGTCACACACACACACACACACACACACACACACACACACAAAAAGGGCTTTCAGTTGCTTTTAAACACACAAGGTTACAGAGTTGAAGTTATTTGAACATTTTTCTCTGTTCCTTCAAAATGAAAAATGACACTATTACTGGCAAGCTAAAGACATTTTCCACTTGCTATCTCTCGAAGTTCTTTTTCTTCCTGACAGTATTTGTTCCTCCCTCTTTGTCTGGCTCCACTGTGCAGCTTTGATAACAGCTCAACCCCTCCATACACACACACACACACACACACAGACATATCGTATATACATATGGTCACATCTTCCCCTGATGACCTCCTGCGTGCTCCGACATCTGTCTTACAGCTCTGTCTTTCCCGTCTCTGTTATCATCCCTCCTTTCCTTCTCTCCCAGCTGAGGGCTGCAGGTTGAGGTATGCAGCATTGGGTTGAGACATGCAACAGGTGCTGCAGGTAGCTAGCTAGCCCCGGGAGAAAAAGGAGGAACACCATCTCTTTACACCATCTCATATATGAGACTTTTTATTGGCCTATTTAAAGAGGCAGGACAAACAACCATCTCTCCGACAAGGGCTGTTGGGAGTGGAGACCCCTTGGGAATGTGAACGGGTTGAAGGCAGGAGAACCTCGGCAGCCGAATGGTTACACTGTATGTAAGAAGTGGACATAGTCACCGTGACGCCACCCTTTGGTTTGTGGGTAGCCTCGAGTTCAGCATTTTGGCCGTTGCCATCTTGGTTTTGGGCCGTTAGAAGTGTCTCCATCTTTATTTTTTGCAACCAGAAGGGACACGGGAGGATGGAGCTCATTACAAACAAATAATAAATAAAACATTCCTCGTGAGCAAAATGTTGCAATTGACTTTCATGAACTGAAAACATACTGTGAAAGGCTGAAAGCTCAAAGACGAAAGCACGGATAACAGCGCCGTGGCAGCGACCTGTCAATCACAGTAAGCCCCGCCCTAAAGCATACTCCTCTTCATGGTCTGTTTGACTCTAAATGGACCATCATTTACTAAATGAACATCATGCTGTATTGAAGAAGACTTGAAACTAGAGATTGAGACCATAAACTCATGTTTACAATGTTTACTGAGGGAATAAATCAAGAGAGAAGTAGAGTCATTTTCTCATAGACTTCTATACAACCAGAGGAGTCGCCCCCTGCTGGCTATGAGGAACAATGCAGGTTTACGACACTCAGGTCAGAGTAATATAGTATGTAATGTAATGTGTTATGAATGTGTTGATACTTTTTAATACCCTAACCCTACTGCTTAAGGATGTTTGAAAATAGTTTTACTGATATCCAACTTACATTCCAACACCGACTACTGAAGGTCAAACTGCTTTTTGGTGAAATCGCATCAACTTTTGATTTAAATGTATCGTAGACGCAAAGTATTACACTCATTCGAACATACATTTAAATGTTTTAGAATCCATTCTGTAACATTTGCATAGCAGAGAAAACTGAGGTCAGAGACAGAAAAGCAGAGAGGTAATGTTAGAGTCTGTTTAACGAGGGCGTCGGGGAGCTGGGAGCTCAATGCAGCTGGAATGAGCCGTTAGTCAACATTGAAGCCATCAAAGCTGGAATTATGTTTGAAATGTATGAGGTCAGAAGGTCTCCGTCTGAACTAGCTTCAATTACCAGCTAGCACGAACACACACACACACACACACACACACACACACACACACACACACACACACACACACACACACACACACACACACACACACACACACAGTGTGTTGCCTGAGCAAAGAGCATCTCTCCGACTGGATGAAAGAGGATCCACAGACTCAGAGAATAATCAGTTAACACAGTGAGTTTGTCTTAATTCAGTCTGAGAGACAGTCAATCCCCTGAGAGAGACACATCATGGGTGTGCTAATGGCCATCAGCCATTCACTAACAGGCATGCTCCAACATGGACCCTACAGTGTGTGTGTGTATGTGTGTGTGTGTAGAAACAAGCTGCTGATCAGAGGAAGAACACTCGTCATGTTTATGTTTACAGCAGTGAGACTGATCGCTTCCAAAATGATGGCGACAATCGGAGTCATCCAGCACCCTGGATATCATTTCAAAACAGGACGTTTGATCGGGGAACTGCCTTTGTTTCTACGATCCTTATGTGCAGGATGTGAAGGTTGAGGTGAAATGTGATACGTGTAATGATGCCTCTCACATTTCACTTCTATAGTCTGGCTTCAGTTCACCATCTGCGTTGATAATTCCCCGTGTCTGAAGAATGAGTTGAGTCATCCACAGAGGCCAGTCAGTGTTTCTGCACGGAACAAAACGAGAGGGGATGGAAGGTGTTGGCTTACCTTAGGGCTGGGCGATATGGCCTAAAAAAAAAATCTCCGATTTTTTTACAAAAAATCCGATTCACGATTTAAATCGATTTTTTTCCCCCAAAATTTTTTGCAGATGACAGAAGCTGTTGAAAACAATTTTTTCTTTTATTTTGTGATGATTTTCCCAAGTAGGTTGATAAAAATAAAGTGCAAACAAAACCTGAACATTGTAGAAAGGTGCCTGTAGTATACAAAAAGTATTTGGTCACTCTTTTGTTTGCCTGAATCATTTAAATATAAAATTAAATTAAACATAACATTAAATGGCATTAAATAGTAGCCTTCCATTGTAAACAACTGTGCAAATGTAACTTTTTACAGTAAGCTTTTCTAACTGAATACACTGATACAAACACAGCATGAAATAAAATGTATATGACCCTTTAACATTCACATTTTCAAAAGTGCAACATCTGATCTAACATCAACATAACATATTTTGCACAGTAAATAAGTGCATGTAAACAAAATCAAGTGCATTCACAACATAACCAACAGTATTAAACAGTAGTGCATGTTTTTTCTAAATATTTTTTGCCAGGAAGACAAGCCTGTCTACTACCTCTGGCTTCAGGCATGCACGGTGGCATGTAACAATGCCCCCCCCACACACTGAAAAGCCTCTCAGAGGGGGCACTTGTAGCTGGCACAGAGAGGTATTTCTTTGCTAAAGTACTTAGCCTTGGAAAGTTAAGTTGGTGACGCTTCCACCAGTCAAGTGGATCGGTGTCTGGGTCAACCTGCTGGACCACAGGTCAGTTGTTGCGGAGTAGAATGACATCCCCTCCAGCTCCGCAGAGATCCTTTGGCGTGTACTATTGTACAGCCGAGGCAAGGCAACGTCAGAAAAATGTTTACGGCTTGGTAGCACGTACCTGGGGTCCAAAGCTTTGAGACGGTGAATAAACCCCGGCTTTTCCACGGTGTATATGGGCACCATATCTTTTGCGATATACATCGCGACTGCATCCGTGATGGCTTTCCACCGGGCACTCTTCTTCTCATGCGGAGTACAGTTGGTGAATGTCTCCAAAATGCTGGGTTGTTGTTGTGAGGTGGCGGCGGCGTTGTTTTAGTTTGTAAACAATGCGCGCGCACTCTACTACGGGAACCCAACGGGGGGGAGGGGTGGGGGCGATTTTCTCGATTTTCAATAAAACACATCGCCTTAAAGCACACATTCGAATTAATCGATTAAATCGATTTATCGCCCAGCCCTAGCTTACCTCAGTTCAAAAATGCCTTCATTTTGGATATGGGCTCTGCAATGTGAAATACAATCCGTACGATGTCTGAGGGAGAATCAGCAAATACTACCGCTACCTCCGCCGCACAGTCTTCAGAGGAATCCATTTATATTTGCTGTGTTTAAAATGAACAGGTGACAACGTGTTATTAATAGAACTCAACAGCAATCAAAATAAAGTGAGAAAATAAGACAAACTCAAAGTAACACGAAGTGAGTATGTATATATGTATAAATGGCCTTTTTTTTGGGTGAAGCATTCTCTGAAGAAATTTAAGAAACTGCCACTTGTTGCACCTCGGGTGCAGCGCTACAGGCTCAAAAGACGCCATGCATCCCAAGATCTGACCCGAGTGGCACAGTTTGCAGCCATAAGAGGACACGAGGATGTGGACTAAACATATGAAAGCGAGGGCGGAGCAAGCAGGGAGGCAATAATGTACATGCCCAAGGACGAACATGCCCGAGGCGGACGAACACATCGGTGAGCTGGGAGCAGCTTATGTAACATGAACCGATAGGATGTGACTGCAGACACACACACACACACACACACACACATGCACGGAATCACACAGCTGGAAATGATACATGTAGGCAGTTACACATGTGGACAAGCAAATGCATTGGTAAGCATTCAGTATGAAAGCTCACAGTATGGACTGCAGCCCGTGTGTGCGTCCACATATTTACGGTGCACAGTGATGCATATGAATATAGAATAATATATCTAATGATTTCTGAAGAAGACACCGTACACGGCTCTTCCTGTTGGGGGAAACGAGAGCGGTCCTCTGTCCTGCTGTCCTGTGGACGGCAGCCATCGGTGTGACATCTGGAAGGGGAGATCTGACGCGCATTGAATCAGCCGGGGGTGTTCTTTGTGAGGAAGGTTAGATGTCTCTGATGATGAGCAATCTTTGGAGACGGAGGGTTCCATCTTCTAGCAAGAAGTTCATCTTTCAATGTTCTGCTGTACATTCTTCAAATCTGCGGTACTTCCCTAATGTTAACTGTGGACCAAACATTCAATCAATGTGCTTTTCATTCATGTTAATCACCAACTACTCACCACTGTACCTCAGCTAGCTGGCCATCAAACCTCACACCATTCTTTAGATATGAAAGTCTGTCCACCATAGCCATACATTAACTATGGGTTTCCATTAAATAGACAGAGGTATGCAGGTCAACAGCCATGCTAGCGGCCCTGTGAGGGCCCGAACGCACTGACAGCAACACCTATTGTTTTAGATGGCCAAACACACATGCAAACTTGTAATTAGTCTCAGAGGAGTATTTTAAGCATAACACCAACCAGTATCCCCTCCCAGTCCCTTTAAAAGCTAGGCGCTCCCACACGGATTTAGTAAATTGGAGAAGCCAGCGCTTTTTTTTGCAGCGAAAACTTTGTTTTTGAAATATTGGTCGGCGCCGTGGCTTTCTGCCGCCTCACGATTAGCGATGCGCCAACAACGCCCCCTGACCACACCTCATTTTAACATCAACGCGCACAAATACGTTGCTACTTCCACATCACGGGCTCTGCGTTGGTCTTAAACTAGCAATGACAGTTGCACTGCGCCGCTTAGCGCCGGGTGTGAGATAGGGCCCCATGTTCTCTCAGACTCCGCTAGCTTTTACCTGGACAAGGACAAAGCTGAGGGGACACTGAGACCAGGAGAGCCATGCATCTTCCTTCACCTTTGGCCTCTGTCCTCCAACCTTTGACAGGTAACATGAAATATGTTAAGAGTATTATAATACAGAGGGGGATGCAGGGATGGAATAGATAATAATAGAGGTTATGATGTTATGTGATAATGATATTCACCTTTTGTGCAAGTCCTCTGCATGTAGATTTTGCACCATGGATACATTTATAAACCGTTACTGTCAGTCACAAGCCATGAATGATGAACACAACTTATTCCATTTCCTTCACCATGCTCTCGCCCAGTTATTAACGGTGTAACTTTGACCCATCTGGCAGCACTGCTGAGGTTAGACGTTCTGAATTCACATCTACAGACATTAATATTAACTCTACATGTGAAGCGGTGACTTCCCACAGAGTTTTGACCTATGGCATCAGTTCACACACAGACACACACACACACACACACACACACACACACACACACACACACACACACACAGCGTGCTCTAAAAAGAGAAAATAACTTGAAAACAGAGCTTTTAATCTAGAATGGACAGATTACAAGTTCATTTTTCCCACCGGCAGTTCAAAACCAGTATGTCTCATATGTTCCCATAACGTGGTAAAAAAAAGCTTAAATATGAAGCGCCACTACGAGACAAAGCACACATCTTTTGAGCAAAACTGAGGGAAATAAATGATTAAATGCGAGTTAGACACTCTGATTATCTGGACATCTGCTTGAGGACGTTTTCTCTAACTGGACCGTGTATTTGAATGGACTTCCCCTCATGTAGCTGGTGAACACAGCGGAGCATTTAACAGCAGACACATATTGTTCTCCGGAGCTGGTGGAGTTAAAAGCGTAAAAAAAGCAAAGTGTAAATTTGACTTAAATTCAGCAAGTGGCCAGAAATAAGTGCTGTGTGCTGCTTTTGTGTAGCATATGATCTGATACACACCTACTCTGGACACAGTACACTTCAGTCAGAGAGCTGTGAGTAAAACATCTAGAAATGTCTTTTTTTGTTTGTCTGTGCGTCCTCTCCTGTGTGTGTGTGTGCGTCCTCTCCTGCGTGTGTGTGTGCGTCCTCTCCTGCGTGTGTGTGTGCGTCCTCTCCTGTGTGTGTGTGTGTGTGCGTCCTCTCCTGTGTGTGTGTGTGCGTCCTCTCCTGTGTGTGTCTGTGCGTCCTCTCCTATGTGTGTGTGTGCGTCCTCTCCTGTGTGTGTGTGTGCGTCCTCTCCTGTGTGTGTCTGTGCGTCCTCTCCTGTGTGTGTGTGTGTGCGTCCTCTCCTGTGTGTGTGTGTGCGTCCTCTCCTGTGTGTGTGTGTGCGTCCTCTCCTGTGTGTGTCTGTGCGTCCTCTCCTGTGTGTGTCTGTGCGTCCTCTCCTGTGTGTGTGTGTGCGTCCTCTCCTGTGTGTGTGTGTGCGTCCTCTCCTGTGTGTGTCTGTGCGTCCTCTCCTGTGTGTGTGTCTGTGCGTCCTCTCCTGTGTGTGTGTGTGCGTCCTCTACTGTGTGTGTGTGTGCGTCCTCTCCTGTGTGTGTGTGTGCGTCCTCTCCTGTGTGTGTCTGTGCGTCCTCTCCTGTGTGTGTGTGCGTCCTCTCCTGTGTGTGTGTGTGCGTCCTCTCCTGTGTGTGTCTGTGCGTCCTCTCCTGTGTGTGTGTGTGCGTCCTCTCCTGTGTGTGTGCGTCCTCTCCTGTGTGTGTGTGTGCGTCCTCTCCTGTGTGTCTGTGCGTCCTCTCCTGTGTGTGTGTGCGTCCTCTCCTGTGTGTGTGTGCGTCCTCTCCTGTGTGTGTGTGCGTCCTCTCCTGTGTGTGTCTGTGCGTCCTCTCCTGTGTGTCTGTGCGTCCTCTCCTGTGTGTGTGTGTGCGTCCTCTCCTGTGTGTGTCTGTGCGTCCTCTCCTGTGTGTGTCTGTGCGTCCTCTCCTGTGTGTGTCTGTGCGTCCTCTCCTGTGTGTGTCTGTGCGTCCTCTCCTGTGTGTGTGTGTGCGTCCTCTCCTGTGTGTGTGTGTGCGTCCTCTCCTGTGTGTGTGTGTGCGTCCTCTCCTGTGTGTGTCTGTGCGTCCTCTCCTGTGTGTGTGTGTGCGTCCTCTCCTGTGTGTGTGTGCGTCCTCTCCTGTGTGTGTGTGTGCGTCCTCTCCTGTGTGTGTCTGTGCGTCCTCTCCTGTGTGTGTGTGCGTCCTCTCCTGTGTGTGTGTGTGCGTCCTCTCCTGTGTGTGTGTGTGTGTCCTCTCCTGTGTGTGTGTGTGCGTCCTCTCCTGTGTGTGCGTGCGTCCTCTCCTGCGTGTGTCTGTGCGTCCTCTCCTGTGTGTGTGTGTGCGTCCTCTCCTGTGTGTGTGTGTGCGTCCTCTCCTGTGTGTGTGTGTGCGTCCTCTCCTGCATGTGTGTGTGCGTCCTCTCCTGCGTGTGTGTGTGCGTCCTCTCCTGCGTGTGTCTGTGCGTCCTCTCCTGTGTGTGTGTGTGCGTCCTCTCCTGTGTGTGTCTGTGCGTCCTCTCCTGTGTGTGTGTGTGCGTCCTCTCCTGTGTGTGTGTGTGCGTCCTCTTCTGTGTGTGTGTGTGTGCGTCCTCTCCTGCGTGTGTCTGTGCGTCCTCTCCTGTGTGTGTGTGTGCGTCCTCTTCTGTGCGTGTGTGTGTGCGTCCTCTCCTGCGTGTGTCTGTGCGTCCTCTCCTGTGTGTGTGTGTGCGTCCTCTCCTGTGTGTGTGTGTGCGTCCTCTCCTGTGTGTGTGTGTGTGTGCGTCCTCTTCTGTGCGTGTGTGTGTGCGTCCTCTCCTGCGTGTGTCTGTGCGTCCTCTCCTGTGTGTGTGTGTGCGTCCTCTCCTGTGTGTGTGTGTGCGTCCTCTCCTGCGTGTGTCTGTGCGTCCTCTCCTGCATGTGTGTGTGCGTCCTCTCCTGTGTGTGTGTGTGCGTCCTCTCCTGCGTGTGTCTGTGCGTCCTCTCCTGCGTGTGTGTGTGCGTCCTCTCCTGCGTGTGTGTGTGCGTCCTCTCCTGCGTGTGTGTGTGCGTCCTCTCCTGCGTGTGTGTGTGCGTCCTCTCCTGCGTGTGTGTGTGCGTCCTCTCCTGCGTGTGTGTGTGCGTCCTCTCCTGCGTGTGTGTGTGCGTCCTCTCCTGCGTGTGTCTGTGCGTCCTCTCCTGCGTGTGTGTGTGCGTCCTCTCCTGCGTGTGTGTGTGCGTCCTCTCCTGCGTGTGTGTGTGCGTCCTCTCCTGCGTGTGTGTGTGCGTTCTCTCCTGCATGTGTGTGTGCGTCCTCTCCTGTGTGTGTGTGCGTCCTCTCCTGTGTGTGTGTGCGTCCGCTCCTGTGTGTGTGTGTGCGTCCTCTCCTGCGTGTGTGTGTGCGTCCTCTCCTGCGTGTGTGTGTGCGTCCTCTCCTGCGTGTGTGTGTGCGTCCTCTCCTGCGTGTGTGTGTGCGTTCTCTCCTGCGTGTGTGTGTGCGTCCTCTCCTGCGTGTGTGTGTGCGTCCTCTCCTGCGTGTGTGTGTGCGTTCTCTCCTGCGTGTGTGTGTGCGTCCTCTCCTGCGTGTGTGTGTGCGTCCTCTCCTGCGTGTGTGTGTGCGTTCTCTCCTGCGTGTGTCTGTGCGTCCTCTCCTGCGTGTGTGTGTGCGTCCTCTCCTGCGTGTGTGTGTGCGTCCTCTCCTGCGTGTGTGTGTGCGTCCTCTCCTGCGTGTGTGTGTGCGTTCTCTCCTGCGTGTGTGTGTGCGTCCTCTCCTGCGTGTGTGTGTGCGTCCTCTCCTGCGTGTGTGTGTGCGTCCTCTCCTGCGTGTGTGTGTGCGTTCTCTCCTGCATGTGTGTGTGCGTCCTCTCCTGTGTGTGTGTGCGTCCTCTCCTGTGTGTGTGTGCGTCCGCTCCTGTGTGTGTGTGTGCGTCCTCTCCTGCGTGTGTGTGTGCGTCCTCTCCTGCGTGTGTGTGTGCGTCCTCTCCTGCGTGTGTGTGTGCGTTCTCTCCTGCGTGTGTGTGTGCGTTCTCTCCTGCGTGTGTGTGTGCGTCCTCTCCTGCGTGTGTGTGTGTGCGTTCTCTCCTGCGTGTGTGTGTGCGTCCTCTCCTGCGTGTGTGTGTGCGTTCTCTCCTGCGTGTGTGTGTGCGTCCTCTCCTGCGTGTGTGTGTGCGTTCTCTCCTGCGTGTGTGTGTGCGTTCTCTCCTGCGTGTGTGTGTGCGTCCTCTCCTGTGTGTGTGTGTGCGTCCTCTCCTGCGTGTGTGTGTGCGTCCTCTCCTGCGTGTGTGTGTGCGTCCTCTCCTGCGTGTGTGTGTGCGTTCTCTCCTGCGTGTGTGTGTGCGTCCTCTCCTGCGTGTGTCTGTGCGTCCTCTCCTGCGTGTGTGTGTGCGTCCTCTCCTGTGTGTGTGTGCGTCCGCTCCTGTGTGTGTGTGTGCGTCCTCTCCTGTGTGTGTGTGCGTCTTCTCCTGTTTGTGCACTTTTGCACATTCTGTAATTTGAATATTTGTATTAGCCTGTGTTTGTGCGTGGAGAGGTCGCTGGGGACAATCCGTCACTTTATTATTCTACATGAGCATCCAGCTTGAGATGCGTTGCCATACAACTCACTAGCACCTCACTTCACTGTGTGCACCACAGCATAAAGATGATCATAATAGAGGTCAACATGAATTACTTAAGAAATGGCTGAATACCAGTGTTGGGCAAGCGATTTGGAAAGTTAAGTGAGAACCATTTACTCTGAATTACCTTCCCCAGCTATGGGTCAAACAGCACCCACAGCGTTGTTCTGGCAACTCCTGCAGCCCAACTGACGCCAAGGGAATCGGTTCCCTGTTCTTTTTGGATCACACCAGGGAGGCCCAGAGGGGAGCCCCGGGGCCTGGGCAACACCACATGGTACCACAACATTAATGGTACTATTAGTATTAATGTCCGGTAATAACTAGACTACTCATGAGTGATGTAAGAGACCATTTACCAGTCTTTGAGACCAATACTGAAGTTAAAGCTAACAAAATGAATGAGACACAAAACACAAGGTGCAATGCATTATTTTAAAGAAGACTTGATGAAAAAATATTGGGAAAAGGTTGATGATGTAGACCATAATAACTGCTCTTTATGATAAACATTGTCCTTTAGTTAAATTGGTTGAAAAGCCTTGCAAAATGAAAACTGTATCAAACAAGATATAAAAACAAATTGACAAGTATTACAAGAAGCAGAAAGGGAATAGTTACAGTGTTAAAGGAAATGATTGACAATGGAGCTGAGAAAGCGGGTTCTCCAGCACATTCCCTGATAAAGAATAATACAACTACTAATAATATGGACTTGGTTGAAGATCATTTAAATATTTGTGTTAATGCTGGATCTAGATGAGCTGAGGTGGTCACTAACAGTACAGATGGAGTGGTACATGCTATTAATGTAAATACACATGTTTATAAGAGGTACTGATGGAAAATAATTGGTTGAAATAAAATGAAGAGGAAGAAGTGCACAGATCGGGGTGGAGTTGACATCTCTCAGGTTAAAAAGGAAACGGTGAGTGTGCGGTGAAACACATATTTGTAATCAATCTTTACAAGCTGACATATTTCCTAACAATCTGAAAGCCATTCCTAAATACAAAGCTCTAATTACAGACCTGCGTCTTTCTCTCACTGGAAACATATTCTGTAAAAGATGATTTCATCACAAAGCTCAGTGTGCTGAGTGAGCAGCAGTACAGCTTCAGAACTAACAGGACTAACAGGACTACTTCTCTTTTCTTCATCGAAATGTAGGAGGAAAAATAAACTGCAGCAGAACATAATTAATATAGTGTTCACAGTATTCATTCAACATTTGATACTGTTGACCATGGTTATCACTGAAGAAATGACACAGTATGGGATCAGAGAATAGATATCAATATGTTCAAATAAATAAATAACATATAATTACTGAAGGTTGCTCGTGGGGTTCCACAAAAGTCTACGTTAGGCCCATTATTGTTTATTGTGTCCATAAATGATATATAGGGGATTTCCAAAACATGAATGGACTAGTGTGGATCATTTTGGGGGATCTATTCGCAGAAATAGAGTATAATATTCAGAACAACTTAGTTCCGAGTGTATGATAAGAATCGTTGTGTTGTCGTTAGCTTACAATGAGCCCTGCATATCTACATATAGGGAGTGGGTCCTCAAGGCCAAACGCTTCTCCCAAACGCTTGTGAAACTGTGGCGTGAGTCGTAGAACGCGAAACCATCGCTGCATTCAAAGCAAACATTTCAAAGTTATATGCAATACCATATAAAACTAAGGACTTCCTAACTCAAGCTTTATTACCTTACAATGGACTCATGTGGTGATTCATTTAAGGTTTGTCTGCTCTTTTGTTTCTATGGCGTGGCGTTTTTCTTTGAGTTATTTTTAAACATATCATTTTCCACTGCCCTGAACTGTTTCCCATTCTCCGAGAGCTCCGTCAGAATAGAATATGTACCGCATGCAGCCACAAAACATCTCTTTCTATTCGGAGTGCCAAACCAATCGCATCTCGCAAGAGCTGTGTGTCGAAAAGCTTCATTGTGAGTGAACGGACTTGATTTTCCTTTTCCTTTGGCAAAGGAATAAAGGACACAGCGCTTCATGCTCCTCGTCTCTGTGTGTAGAATGACGGCCAGACATCGAATCACAGCTCTGAAAGTAATTACTCCGTGGCACAAAAAGATCCTCGCTCCATGTGGCTGCAATGGGAGTGCACCAGTGGCGGCTGGTCAATAGAGGGCCATGGGGCATGGCCCCACCATGAGCCACACAAAAAAAAATAAAAAATTATAATAATCATAAATTATACAAATTGTCAATATTTGTGTTTTTGAACTATGGAATGTACCCAGTAATGTGTGTAAAATATGATATCTGCACAAAATATATGCTTTTCCTGCTCGTCCTCTCCCCCTGTGTGCTCTCTGCTCGTGCTCTCTGTCTGTGTGCACGACACTCTGAGAACGCGCAGCTTGGGGGGCCTGATCGTTTTGGCCCAAAAGAGGCGGGTCTATGAAGCAGTTTAGCCAATTGCTGATTCAAGATATAAATGAGTGACATACAATTTAGCCAATCAGATTCAGCTATGGGCCAGAACGATCAGGCCCCCCTCGCTGCGCATTCTCGTCAGGAGAAGTCTCTACAGGCGAGCACTCCTCCTCCAACCCGTTTGAGAGGAGAACTTTGGCGGAGATTCTGCAGCCAAAGAGCTGATATCAGATCAGCCTGACCTCACAATCAGACAGCAGACTCGCGGGAAAGGGAAGCAGTACATGCGAAGCTTCTGTACTAGCTGTACACCAGACAGGTTTGGCTAGCTGGATGACGTCATGCTAATAACTCATTTAGCTTTTTAAAACAACGGGGACGGCTCCAGCACGGACAGTTACGGGAGTGAGGGATGAGGAGGTAAGGAAACATGAGAACACCAGGGTAGGGAGTGAGGGATGAGGAGGTAAGGAAACATGAGAACACCAAGACACACATGGAGAACTCTGTCAAGCTACATATTATGCAAAGTGAACATCTTTTATTCTACATAGTTGTCCTCAGTCTCATCTGCTTAACTTGGTCATGGAGGCATCAACATGTAATAGAGATGTTAAATTAACAGTGAAAACTCATCATAGCTTAATTTAACATCAGTATTCATAATTACACTTCATGTTTACTTCTCCTGATCTTTACCTCCTATAACAAGGTCCATAGGGGCATCTCAATAAATAAACATGTTATATTACATTATATAAGTGTTATTTACTGATTGTTTTCGTGTTGGAATACATGTTAAATATTTAACTGCAAAGTAATAATGCGTGTTTGATACTTACATTTTTTTTGCATTCAATCATACTGGGATGTTTGCTGAAATTGATAGGATGGCCCTACCTAGAACATTTTCCACCAGCCGCCACTGGAGTGCACATGTGCTTAAATATGTTCCCCATTGCACATTCCATTCTCCCAAGAGGAAGGTGCAGTGTGAGTGAGAACATTCGCTGATGAGACGTGGCGGCCAAAAGATAACCAAAGCCATTTCAAAATCATTTGCTGACACACAAGAAGACACAGTAAATATGGGCGGCGGCCAAATCACATCAAGTTACGGCAAAAAATGACGGAGCAGATAAAATCATAGCTGCCAGAACCACCACTGCTTTACTTCTTAGTCTGAGACTGAAAAAGTATTACAGTGGCTGCAGTTCACCACTGCTGCTTTGTTGGGTTTGGAATCTACCTCTATACCTTTGCAGGACTATTGACCGTCCATGCCTGACCTAGGCCCTGTTCACACCTGGTATCAACAGCTCTAAGCACAGGTGGGAATGCAGCCAAGAAGCGCTGAGATCTGATCGTTTAGACCACATTTAAAGGGGGCATTTGAAGAACTGAGATGGAGGAAAAGTCAGGGGGTCACCAACGTCTCCAAACTTCATCCTCTGGTGACCATGGATGTCTGCACCAGATCACTTGGCAATCCATGCCTTAGTTGTAGAGTAGCTTCAGTCTGAAGTGGTGGACCGAGAGTAACGCTGCTAAAAATAACAAAATTGCAGCTTACTTGTGGGTTATGAACTCCCTCATTCATTCAAAACAATAATTAAGAAGGGAATTTATGGGAGATTATGTCAATGTTTGGGTGAAATGAACTGGTTGGTAAATGGGCTCCATAACAGGGTCCTCAAAGTGAGGGTCGCTCGCCACACGTGGGGAGTTGCGAGATGATTTCCAGAACAGGCAAACGATTTTAAAATGTACATTCAAACCATAATGTAAAGGCTATATGGTTATAAATAACAATGTAATGAATACATTTAACATGACTGACTTAATCTTGTTCCCACACACCTCCTGAGGTGATGATGAAAGATCAGCGACAGTTTGTGGGTCAATTTAGAGCCCAGTTCACTACTTGGTGTGCTCAGTAGTGCACATCGTGAGTGATCAGCGCTGCCCAAGCCGGCCTCCCTCACACATGGACGAGCGGCCGATGGCTGTGTGGACAGTGTCTCTCTCCGACTTGTACTTGTGGCAGATCGAGTGGGAGGCAATGCGACTCTGAACTCACTTTTACGTCGATGACATCGACTTCTATTGTTCTCAGGGTTGTTGGTCTTTGGGCCGAACAAAGCCAACGCCACAAAGCTTCACACAGCAGTGACTTATTCCTTCCACACACACACACACACACACACACAAATGACTCCTCGGCTGCTGCTTTGGTGAATATGCTTGCTCGGCACCTTTTTATTCACTACTAGCAGTAACTGACTGGTTTACTTGCTTCCTTACATCCTTAACATCTCAAATAAACAATAGGGCCGGCAGGATGTGGGCTCACACAGAGCCGATATCCATTTAATGACAAACATTGCCTCGGTGAGTCAACCAAGTTAATCGCTGGGAGTTTATTTCCCGAGTTTGCTGACATTCCTTTAAATTGGCTCAACAAACAGTATATACTATCTTCTGATACTATTCTCACTGCTTTTTAGTGCTACGTGATAAAACCTTGATTAACCTGCTGTATAGAGCTTGTTGGAGCAAGCACGCCAGTAGAGAGCAGAATGTCCAGAAGGCCATTCAGCTGTGGCAAGTAAGAAATGTTTTGGGGTATTTAAGAAGACTTTACGTCCCTTATAACATATTGGCAGTTAGGAGGGCTAAATAAAAAACAGAGTGTTCTTAGCCCCTTCATTACGTTGCAAAGCGGACCTCGCGTTGACCGTAGACTGTACATAAGAAGTGGACGTAGTCGTCGTGACGTCACCCATTGGTTTGTGGACTGCTATTAGGAAGCCTCGAGTTTGGTGATTCAACCGTCGCCTTTTTCGCTTCTTGCAACCAATGAACAGAAGTTATCATATTTGGAATGTGGAGGAGGAACGTAGAGGCCCCGTATATGTCTCTGGTAGCAGCAGCAACCTGTCAATCACAGTAAGCCCGCCCTAAAGCATACTCTGCTTTATGGTCTATTGACTCTAAATGGCCCATCATTTACGAAATGAACATCATGCTGTATTGAAGAAGACTTGAAACTAGAGTCATTCTCTCATAGACTTCTATACAATCAGACTTCTTTTTGCGATTCATATTAGTGAACCGTTACATCTGGAGTCCACAACTGATTTCAGAGCAACTGCAGAGCTCTGGGTCCTAGTGCCATCGGGCTCAGACATAGCTATGGTGTGTATGTGTGTGTGTGTGTGTGTGTGTGTGTGTGTGTGTGTGTGTGTGTGTGTGTGTGTGTGTGTGTGTGTGTGTGTGTGTGAGAGAGAGAGAGAGTAGAGAAAACAGGAAGGTTAATTGACTCAGCCTGTAGACACAAACCACACTCCTCTCATTTTCAGAATTAAAGGGAGTGTGTGTGTGGGCGCGCAGACTCAATCACTCCAATCACTTACAGCATGTCCACCCTCCATTCTCTGCACGCAGACACAGACGTGGAGCAGAAGGAACAGGAAAGCACAGCTGAGAACACAGTGAGCAGCAGTCCCTGTTAAATGTACATAACACTGACTGTACTGTGGGTGTGGAGGGAATTGAGTGCCCGGCATCCAATTCCCTCCAACTGAAGAACAGTGGTAGTTATTCCTGAGATTACAGAGGGCAGTTGTGTTTCTTGATTGTACAGCACAAAGTAACTGAGAAACATCCACATCCGTCTGTTCGCGTCGTTGAATGAACAGCACATTCAGTGTCCAGTTAGTCAGACATGTCCAAACTAGATACAATACGAGACGAGGAAAAGAAGAGAGAAGGAAAAAGAAAGAGGAGGAAATAGAAGAGCAAAAGAGGAAAACAAAGGACCGAACAGACGAATGCGCAGAGAGTTTTCCTGCTTTGTGGTGGCAGCTCAATCCAGCAGCCCGTCTGCTCTGCATATGGAACCAATTTGAAATGTGAGACGATCGGCTGCTTTAAGACGCGCGATAGTCAGGCGATGAACTCTGTTTTGGCCTGCCAACAGAGCTATTTTCATGACTTGTACATCATTTCATTGTATAACCTATTTGCATAGAGTCACAGGGGCGTTTTAGTCCCTTTCAGTAGCTATCGTTCCCATTTACATTTATTTTAACATTTTAAATTACTTAAATCCATCTATTGAACGTGGGACTGAAACAGTAATCCCCATTATGTTCTCAATTCATCAATTCGTCATTTGATCTCAAGATTTAAAATAATGTGAAGATTGCAAAAACAAAATTAAAATTAAAACGTGGTTCGGCCTTCACCAGCTACAACTTATAATAAAATATATCATCACTCAGGGCTATTTTTTCTGCAGAAAAAGTATGTTTACTTCCATACCTTGAGTACATTTACTTGCAGTTTGGTACATTTGTCTTTTTGTGAAGGTAGGCCACTTTCTACTGAAGTAAAGGATATTAACACTTGTAATAATATAATACTCTCAGGTGATATAATCGCACATGAAATGAACTGCCCGGTGTTCCAGTCCATATGACAACAAGACCGAGAGGAAACATAGCTGGAATACACGTTCAACCACGTTTAAATGCTGATATCCTTCAAGTCTTTGTCATAGCTGAACTCGCATGTTACAGGTCCAGGATCTGCCTACTCAGCGCTTCATTAGCTGAGCCCAAACTTTTTCGAAGTCTCAAAACTTTCTCGTTTCCGGCTGCGCGGCTGAAGGAGACACGTCAGCAATAATAATACAAAACAACCGTCTTACCATGGTTCATGTCCCCGGCAGAGCGCATTCCACTTCGGCTTCTTTCGAAGAGTAATTTAACGCACGGACATGCCGTCGACTGGAGGTTGATGGAGTCCCGCACACAAAACACACTGGACAGCCGGTGGTCCTGAAGTTGAAGTCGCGCGCGCGCGCGAGTCACTCAAAACCTTTAGTTCAACAAATATATTTGCACAGTTCTGCTAACTCGGTGCAATGTGTTGCCGTAAAACAAAACGTTTGCTCTGTAGCGCAGGTAACATCACCACACGGTCGCTGCGTTTGCTACGGACTTTAAAAATCGATCGACAAGACTGTCGCGAGCCCAGCGTCCCCTCTTCCTCCCAGGGGAACGCGCCTTGCTCCGCGCGAGCGTCTGGGTAAAGCTGATTTCAAAGTAAAAGCCCCCTGTGTTTGCGGAGGAACACCGTCTGCACAGTGAAATGTGATAAATCCCCCACACACACCACACGTACACACACACACACACACACACACACACACACACACACACACACACACACACACACACACACACACACACGCACACCACACCGTAACGTCTTTCCCAGCTGCCAGAAATCTCAGGGCACAGAATAACCCGGACTGTATCGCCTCGAAAACAAAGAAAAAACAGGGTTACATGCTCTACATACTAATATAGTAATTCAAAACCCTTCAAATGTTACGTTGTTGTCTTTATGACGGAAAGCAAGCATGAATCATATCTATTGACCAGGCATGCTATAAAGCACGAGCACATGGTCTGCTTTACGATACATTTGAGACATTTTTTGTGTGCAAATAATTACACACGTTTATCTGCATTAGACACATTGCAGAAAACTCCAAGCCCCTGTGTGTTTCTTGCTAAAAACAAAACTGCCACTGAAATACCACACTCAATTATCGCCTGCACCCACAATGCAGGTGAAAACCAATTAGATCACTTAGAAATGAGAGTTTGAGCACTATAAATATAATTCATGTTTGCTCTTAGAGAGCGTTAGAGGACTGTAATGGCAATATACTGTATTTTGTTGACATAGCAATACCGTAATACGTCCATGTCACCTTCAGCAAGAGACAGGTGAATAGATATCACCATGGAACTTCCCATGGAAACAACAATTTGTTCATCTTACAGATTTATGTGAAATTGTATGTTTAAATATGCAATTTAGGCATTATCTAATCCTCATTTTTGGTGAATTTATAGACAAAGTGTAGTAAAATAAACACCTAAATTAGTATTTTGGATGTTTTTCCCCACGTTATGGAAGCAAAATAGCCCCAAAATCTCTTAATGTTTTTGTGTGTTGACAACAAACATTGCATGTTCACAGCCTACTTTTACAGCATGATACAAATGAAAACGCCAAAGACACTTGATAAGAGATGTACATTTACTATTTTTTGTTTATGGTCTTGATTTTGGTGAGTTTCAACAAAAAGGGCCCTAGTCTCATGATAACAGCCTATAACACTACTCCGTGGATGACAGACGCTGTGTGCAGCGTGAGACAGAAGTGTCGCAGAGCAGAGCGGCTCTGGAAAGCTACTGGGCTAGAAGTGCATCGTTTATATCTCAAAGACCTCAGAGTTTCTTTTAATACTACAGTAAAGCAAGCTAGAACTGCTTATTTTGCCAACCTAATCTCCTCTTCAAAGAAAAATCCCAAGATTCTGTTTGACACAATTAGAGGAATTGTTTCACCACCTGTCTCCACTTTACCATGCTATTCTGTTGACGATTGCAACAAATTCCTGATCTATTTTAATGATAAGGTAACAGGTATTAGGTCTGGCATTCGGCCTGGGATCTGTTCGGCTACTTGTAGCTCCTCGCAATCTCCTGCTGTCCTGGACTCTTTCCAGCCTATCAGCCTTCAAGACCTGATGGACTTATTTACCAAAACAAAGCCATCAACTTGCCCTCTGGATATAATTCCATCCTCTCTATTTAAGAAAGTTCTGCTAACTATTGGCCCTGCAGTAACATCTATTGTCAATACCTCATTGTCTACAGGAATTGTCCCTTCCTATTTCAAACATGCCACTATCCAGCCCATATTAAAGAAACCTAACTTAGATCCAGCTTTGCCCATGAACTACAGGCCCATATCAAAACTGCCTTTCTTGTCCAAAATTTTAGTGAAAGTGGTGGCCAAACAACTTACTGCTGCACTGGAGAGGCACAATATGTACGACAAGTTCCTGTCTGGGTTTCGTAAGCAACACTCTACTGAAACCGCTCTCCTGAGGGTTTCAAATTACATTCTCATGTGTGCTGATGCAGGTGACTGCTCTGTGTTAGTTCTTCTGGATCTCAGTTCTGCATTTGACACTATAGACCATGACATCCTGATTAAGAGGCTTCGTGATTGGGTGGGCATATCTGGCATAGCGTTAGACTGGTTTACATCTTACCTCAGTGACAGAAGTTTCAATGTCTCTGTGGGTGATTTTGTGTCTGTTACCTCTCCACTTTCTTGTGGTGTACCGCAGGGCTCGGTTCTGGGGCCTTTGTTATTTTCCCTTTATCTGTTACCTTTGGGACCAATCATAAAAAGCTATAATGTGTCCTATCACTTATATGCAGACGACATCCAACTTCATCTGTCATTTAAACCCAGCGAGGCATTCACATTAACTCGGCTCCTGGACTGTGTCAATGCCATCAGAGACTGGACGGCAGAAAACTGCTTGCAACTCAGTGACTCTAAGACGGAGGTCCTAGTTATTGCTCCAGAGGAGTTTGTCCCCATGATCAGGCAGATTATTAGTCCTCTCTCCTCTGCTTCCCATTGCAACTTGCGCAATCTAGGGATTTTCTTTGATCGATCCATGTCATTTGACCCTCATGTTAAGCAGCTGTCCAGGTCATGTTTCTTCCATCTAAGAAATATCAGTAAACTAAGATCTGTATTATCAACACCTGAATTAGAAATGATCATACACACATTTATCTCTTCACGCATTGACTACTGCAACTCACTTTTCACATCACTCAGTGTATCTGCTCTTAACCGTCTGCAGGTCATCCAAAACGCTGCCGCCAGATTACTCACCAGGACAAATCGACGGTCTCACATCACCCCCGTACTCCGATCTCTCCACTGGCTTCCTGTAGCATCTAGGATACACTTTAAAATTCTCACCATCACTTACAGAGCACTTCACGGTCAGGCTCCGGCTTATGTAGCTGATCTACTTCGCCCCTATTCACCCTCCCGCACTCTCAGGTCAAACGCTCTAGGTCTTCTGTCAGTCCCACGCACACGATTTAAGAGCCGTGGTGACCGAGCCTTTGAGGCAGTGGACCCGAGGCTCTGGAATGCTCTGCCTGCAACTCTGCGCCTCGCAGATACTGTGGATACTTTTAAAAGCCAGCTCAAAACCCACCTGTTTAGGCTGGCGTTTGTGTAAAAGTAAACCCATGTCCTAGACCTGCTCTTAACATTTGTTTTACATTTTTATTTTATTTTTATTTTATTCTTTAACATTTTTTATTCACTCTGTGTAGATAATTTATTGACCCTAGGGTCACATTGTGTTTTTTATGCTTTTAAATGTCTGCTCTGTTAAGCACTTTGTGATAGTACTGTCTCTGAAAAGCGCTATATAAATAAAATTCATTCATTCATTCATTCATTCATTCATTCATTCATTCATTCATGAGTTGTGTTTCAGCAATTGCAAAAAAAACAGTTTTAATGCCTCTGCTAGTTGTGGCCTACACACTGTGCTAAGTTGTGCAGCTGGTCTAGGCTGCCCTCTTGTGTTCAACAAAGCCACTGTCTTTTAGTCTTTTTCTATGTCTGTGCACATCACTGGGTGTTTGTCGTACACAGCAGCAGTTGGAAGTCAGGTTTCACAGAGGAATAGGCTGCCTAAGTGCTGACACACTCACACACCCATCGCTATCATGAGACCAAACAAGCTGATGAAAATAATCTTCTTACATTCTCATTTTTGACATTTTCATAAACAGTGCTTTTGATGCATGCTAATGTGCCACAATGCAAAAGCACAAGGGGAAAAAAAGAGAAGCAAATTTCTGCTATGAAAAGAAAAATGAATGAGATTAAATGTAAGGAATGACAAAAATAAAAGTAGTCAGAATTATGAGACACTACATCAAAAATTGTTATAGATATGAATGTGAAAGAGCTCAGAAAACATTTCGCTTTCTCTTTGTGAAGTTTGGTTTGATTGACATGTGTTCTCATGCATGCTGCACCACTTCCTTGGTAACAAAAATGTAAGTACGTTTCCTCTGCCTTTATTTATTAAATATTCATTGCATTATTTATAAAAACGTATTTATTTGATTATTTATTACATTTATTTATCTATTTTTCTCTCTCATCCATCCACCCTATTGACTCCCTCCCAGACTGATTGTTTATGACGTTGTTCTCTTATTACCTGATGACATCTTTCTGTATGTTAACTGGCCTGCTTTCACTGCTATATTCTTCTTCTTGCTCTGTCTTCCAATAAAAAGATGTGTTGAAGAACGATTGCCTGCAGGTGGCGATGTTGGTATGTTTTGAAAAGAATCGAAACAATGAAAACCTTTGAAAGCATAAAAAAACACCAAACCTCCTGTAAAGAATCCCTCGTGTCTTTTTTTGACAGGGTCCTTTAGGACTAAACTGATCAAATCCAGGCCCAAGAATTACAATGCAACTTTAATACAACAGCCCTCGTTATCTGTACTTCAGAAACATTTGAACCAAATTGTGTTGCATCCAATGGGAGGCCTTGTAAAGAGTGTATCTGTGTGTAGAAAATACTGTGATTGTTTAAACCTAAACTACCAAACTAAGAATCTTCTGCCACGATAAAACAGTAATTAACAGTTTGATATGACATAAGGACTGCTGTCTTCATGTACATTATCATTTTTATTCCTTTCTATAATTCCTACCTATTTTGCTTGTTCAAAAATGAACCAAAACACAATAAAACACAGGATAAGTTGTCAATTCCAAGCGTTGCAAGTGTGTGCGCAAATAATTAGGTAGTTATATGTAGTGTGTGTGTGTGTGTGTGTGTGTATGAGTGCGGGTGATAGCACAAAGCTTGTCTGATAGCGCTCGTCTGTTCTCTGACCTTTCTGCCTCTCTGCCGACTCACTCATTCCTCATGTTCGGGGCTACTGTCCCACTGTACAATCAGCTGCTTCATCTGACTCTGCTGACCCCTGAACCCTCACCCTGACCCCCACAGCTACGCGACCCCCGCGGCTCTCACTGTATGACATTTCAGCTGCAATAAAAGATCCACTTGACAGGACGCTCTGTGTTTGCGCGTGGAAAACCTCGGCGATTCTTTTTTTTTTGTGGAGCACAGGGCACGTCCAATTAAGTATTCAAGTGTATGCATGCACAGTACATGTGTGTGCTCACTTGTCCTGCATCATTCCATTCTGTTAAGCTGCACTGCAGCCTTTATGGAAGACAGGGAGAATATTTCCAAACCACAGAGAGGCAGATAGAGATAGATATTTTCCCCCTGCCACACAGTGCGAGCTTTGTTCCTCGGCAGCATTCCTCCGGCTTTACACTACTGTACATTATCAACAGTTTGCAACCGCACCAGCAAACTGTGGCTTTCACACTACATTAATTTACTGTACTCAGAGTAGAATTTGTGAGAGTGAACATCTGCATTCCCCGAAATGTTCTGCAAAATGTGTAGCTTAGAGGGAAAAGATTGTAGCACAGACTTTCCCATTGAAATAAATGTAGCTGGATGGTCAAAGTGGCGGCCATTTTTTACGTGTATCCTAGATCCATTGCAAGTGGGCTAACTTCTGCCTAAACTAAACTGACTTGTAGCAAGTCACGAAAATAAGGATTACAACTATAAAGTGAGGTTACAAAGAATAGAGAGTGAGAGTGAGAGCAAGAGTGATATTTAAAAACTCAACGCTTCATCCACACACTTGTCACAGCGTGGGGAAGCACATCGCTATCAGCAGATGAGTGACAACTTTGTTCGGCCCCTATTTTCTGTAACCAACGTAGCATTAAAGCACGGTGGAATTAGCAGGCTAGCTAGCTAACTTAGCCAATTTGCCACCATGCTAGCTAAATTAGACATCTTGCTGATTCCACCGTGCTGTCATGCTACGCTGGGTACCGCAAATAAGCCAAACAGTGGCTCTGCCTCACTGTCCACTGCTCTGGAAATGGATATGGACAAGCTACCTAGCTAACTAGCTCGCCATCCGTCTCCGGAGTTTCATCCACTCTCTTCCCTCTGACTAACAACAACAAATTACAAGTGTCATTTTCTTTTGTACCAGTCAAATGACCACGGAAAACAGTTCAATGTCCCTTATACTCCTATCCTATGCTATGGGGAAAGCACTTTTGCTATCCGCGTCATGCTGCCCCTTTTATCATTCCCAAGACTGTGCTGTGTGTGCAAAGAGACCCAGAAATCTTTAACCTGCGAGGAATACATCCAACACTTCCTTGTCAACACTGCTGAGGTTATATAACCGTCTTGTTGCAGGATCCGCAGCTGCTCTGGGCCAGTTTCATTTGAATGTGCAGAAACACCCACCTTAAACCTACAAGACCGTGAGTCACAGTCAGAGGTCAGAGATAACAAATGGGGCCGTGTTTCACAGACGCATATTTGCACCATGATCAGACACTTTAAGTCCGCGGGGGCAAAGAGAATTTAATGCTCTGATAGGTCTGGGGAAACCCCCAGCCCAGACGTTTACAACCATGACAGTTTGTTCACACACTCTGTTGTTCAGCTGTCACTACTCTCCTTTTCCAGTTTTTTTTCCCGCTCTTTTCACAATGTGTCAGCCTTTGTGTCATTTGTTCACACACTGTGCTGAATCCATCCGAACCAGTGGTGAAACACAACTATTCACTTAAATTGAGTATAATTCTAAGATACCGATGTGATGTATGGCCACATTTCAGCGTGTGCCTAGCTTGACTAACATGTGATCAGCTAATAAAATATAATGCACTGTTAAAGATTAAACTGCCAAAGAAATTATTTCAAACTGGTGGCGCATTAAAGGGGACATATCACGCTCGTTTTCTGGTTAATACTTGTATTCTTTTTTTATACTAAAACATGTTTACATGCTTGACTGTTTAAAAAAACACTTCATTTTTCTCATACTGTCCGTCTGAATATACCTGTGTTCAACATTTGTCTGAGAAGCTCAGTTTTAGTGCCTGTCTCTTTAAGGCCTTCACGAGGATTGGCTTGCCAGAAAGAAGCATTTTATCATCTTTCAGGGGAAATATTTTTCAAAGAAGGGGACAGTATTATGTTTTCAATTGTGCCAAGATGAAAGACATATGTCCAGGATGGGATGGAGCCTAAAGAGAATGCTAAACCATTCTCCTGGGCTCAACTTAAGCCTAGTTGAGATGTCTGTATGTCAGTGATGATGTTCTCACAGAGGAGACCATGACCCAGAAGGACGCGGGTGGACAATGTGAAAAAGGAGGACAGATAGAGGAAAAAGAGAGTAACCAGTCAATTTGAATCTAGTGTCATGATTCCCGGGGCGCGGCTTAAGAGATATGGATCCTGATATATTTGAGGTCTGTTTGAATGTTTGAAGAGCTTGCTGATTTATTGAAAATCAAACATAAAGCACAAATATATTGCATGTGAACAACCACTGCACTGCATGGAGAGCATCACCGCTGCAGAGAAATAACAAGAGTGGAACTCGTGGAATCTGCTCCAGTGTGAGTAATGTCACAAACCACTGCTGTGTTGTGGACATGAAGCAGGATGAGCCCTGTGTGTGTGTGTGTGTGTGTGTGTGTGTGTGTGTGTGTGTGTGTGTGTGTGTGTGTGTGTGTGTGTGTGTGTGTGTGTGTGTGTGTGTGTGTGTGTGTGTGTGTGTGTGTGTGTGTTCATTCATGCGGGGCACTGCAAGAGTTACCAAAGGCATAATTCCACCATTGTAACTGAAGTCAGGAAAACCGCAATAGGAATGAGTTTAGAGCGGTTGTTTTTAACATTAAGCAGACGGACATGACTTGGCGATGGCGGTTTTAAAACATGCTCAGGGTTTTATTCATTGATGAATGACGGTATAGGGAGGAATTCAAAGCGAACACAACACTGCAGCCTTTTATTAAGGATCCACACGCTTCCTGTTTCTTAAGCAGGGACCAATTAGTGGGGAGCGAAGCTCATGATCTGACAACCAGTTCTCATTTACAACTCTTCAAATTTATACTGGCACTTAGTGCCGATGCACCAGGGCGCCCTTTAACATCTGTATGAGAGACGTAAACCCAGAGGTTTAGACACTGAGAGCAGCTGGGGTATAAAGCCAGAGAAAGTCTGTTTGGGGAGGTGGTTGAGGTTGTAGGACCGGTCAAACAAACACAGGACTTTTGCCCAGGAGACCACTGTTCACGTCCCCAGTGAAACCAAAGGTAAACTTTGACTTATTTTACTGTAGCTTTGTTACGTAACTTCCGTACTTCCATACACTAATTGAATCTGGACCCTGGACCTACAACCGACAGATAAGTGAGAATTATAACATTTTGACGGAGCGCTTCTATTTTAACCGGTGCAGCTTTTCTAGCCTTTACGGCACTCGTTCATCAGTCAAGGAAACACAACGATCAATTACATGCGTTGTAAAACACAACTGCTCAGCCAATCAAATATCTGTATTCCGATAAGCCTTCCGACTCCAGTGACATTTACACACATGGGGAGACGGGAAGAGAGGCCGAGTAGTTGGAGAATAATACGTGAGTCAGAAGTTATTTCACATGGCTTTCTCCGAAAAAGAGCAATGTGATCAGTGAGACCAGAGAATGGACGGACTCTTACAGGTGAAGTCTTCCCACGGACAGTTCAAAACCAGGATGTCTCATATGTTCAGAGACCGTGACGGTTATTAAAAGCAGCAATGTGAAGTGCCACTACGCGACGAAGCACAAATATTTTGAGCAAACTTACCAGCTCACATCCGAAATGGAGGAACAGAAAATAAATCGAAGAGCCCAATATGATCTGAGTCCTGACATAAAATGTTTAACTGTCGAACAATGATGTTAAGAGAGAGGAATAGAGCTGAAACAACCACAGATAAATTCCCTGCACAAACATGTATCTTATTAGAAGATGAGAAGAATATAATATCGTGGTTTTCTTGGTTGACATCACTTCACGGCTGAATGAAGTGAATTTAAAGCTGCAGGGCAAAGACAATTAAATTAAATTCATTTTTCTACAAGTTAAGTACTTTATTTTACGAATCACATTTTTCAAAAGTTTTCTGTTGTGCAATGTATTCTTAAATGCATCCCTTATTATATATATCTTATATAATAAGGGATTTTATAGAACACTGATTTGTTGTTAGATTATGTATTATATATGTTTCCTTCAGTTCAATACATATGGGACCAAATCATAGCGCAAGTTTGACATTACTGTGATGTTCCGGACCTTTGCATGAGGAAACTCTCTCTAACTGGATCGCTGAATCATAATTGAATACCCCTGCATTGGAAGGTACCGCTGGAGAAATCAGTACGCTAGATTTTAAAAAGGAACCCACTTAAAAAGCCCAGTGTTGCCAAATCTTTTCTGATGAAAGTTTGTCAGGGACGCCTAAATGAGTACTTTGTTGCCAAAACCGAAACCGAGTAGTTTTGTTACGTGAGTAAATCTAAATATTTGAGTAAACCTACATTGGTTTTATTGGCACTATGCATGTAAAGAGCGGAAACTGACACGGCGTCCTGCACACGTCGACAAACTGACTCTAGAGGGGAACCTAGAGGGGAACCTAGAGGGGAACCTAGAGGGGAACCTAGAGGGTCACAGTTTGAAGCTTCGGGCCACGGACCAAGCGTCGGTAATGGACGAGTTGTGTTTGAGAACATCTGCTCTCCTGCAAACTTCATGCTAATGCTGCTGCTGTTCGAAACTGCATTTCAAAAGCAGCTTGGTCTTCCCCTAAGGGTCCTCGCTCCCCTGCTGCTGATGTTTATGATTCCTGGAGGGAACTGTTATTTCGAGACTTCAGGGGTTTTTAATTACCTTTCAATTGCATTTTTCTTTCTCCTGTCTACCCATCGCACTCCATGGTAACCATTATCTAATGGAGCAGAAGTAACTTTGGAAAAATACTGTAAAATCCTAGGGAGGACCTACCACAGCGGAGCCCAGCGAGGGCCGTGGAACAACAATGATCTCAGTGTTGGTCTGGTCCAGGGTGGAGGCCTCAGTTGCTCTCTGGCAAACAGATGCTGCTGTGCACAGCAGGTTCATTTAAGGCCCCTCTCATGTTCATGCGGTAGAGGATGATGGGGAAATGGAACCCCTGTCTGTGGGTGTCTCTTTCTCATGCTCTCACGATTGGTCTTGTGGACCGTTTGTGTTTCTGTTTGTTCTCGTCGGTGCGAAGAGGAAAACAGTCGTAGGAATCTGCAGCACGAATCTCCCCCGGCCTCTCCTCCTCATCCCTGCAGTTTGGAATCTTTCACTTGCCCCATATGCGTCTTAAAAGATAATTAAAGCTGGAGAGCTGGACTCGCTTTCCCAGACAGATGTACTTTTCGCGCTGCCATGTCTGGAGAAAGTTTTGGATCCGATCTCTTTTCCTCTCTCTCCCTCTCTCTCTCTCTCTCTCTCACTCCACTCTTCCTCCCTAGATACGTTTGCAAGCCCAGACGTTGGTCTGAGGGCCCAGATCGGTCGCCATGGGGACGGACCTAACAGCAAGCGTAAACAGAGACGTGAGGAGGGGAAGGACGGAGAGGAGGGTGAGATGGAGAAAAGAACAGAGGTTAAGGGGCAAGTGGAGAAGGGAGTTTGACATCGAAATGGTCCAGGGGTGAAGGGGGTCTGTGTGGATTAGATTCAAGCCTGGTGGTCTTAACAAAGACATCATTAAAGATGGAAGCATGGAAGAGAGGAGGACTGTATGTACATTTGCTGCTCCACTGCACCAGTGCACGAGGAATGTTTAATAAGCTCTGCAGTGCTCAGGCAGGCTGGCAGAAGGGCAGGAAAAGATTTGAACTGCCTGGATGTTAAAAAGAGTGTAAATATGTGGAATTTAAAAACCTGACTGTACACAGACGATTACATACACACGACCAGCATGTTGTTGATGGAGTCCTCATGGGAAAATGTGATCCTGAGACACCTAACAGAAACTACAACAGAGGAGGTTTTGAGCACCATGCAGTGTTACATGTCTGTCCGTCTTTGTCGTTGTGATGGCGTTGCTACCTTGCAAGATTAAGTCACAGAACGTTACAGGTGTATAGTTGTAGATAAAACTGAAGACGACAGGTGTGGCACGAGCAAGGGCGCCGGAAGTAGGTGGTAGGAAGTAGGGGGTAACAAGTGAGGGGTAGGAAGTGGGGAATGGGGCCCACAGTGGTGAGACGGCTCCAGGGAGATCTTTGAAAACAAAGAAACAAACGATAAGTTTTAAACTTTAGGAAAAACATTTAGTTGGTTTCTGCTAATTTAGTTGTAGTTATAATTTGTACTATAATTCTTACTTACTCGTAAGTACGTTGAATGTGTTTGTATGCTAATTGCTTGAACAGTAAACTATTACAGCGTTTATGCAAATTTAACACTTTTTACCTGCTATTTTGAGTAGATATCGGAGAAGTGCATGGTGCAGTATGATTACTCGGATGGTGCACTAATTATGGTCAAAAAGTTGAGGGTGTAACTTTGAACACTTCTTACACTAAACGTATGTTTCCTACGTAGACCTGTAGCTTGCTTTATACTCTGCTTTATGGTCTGTTTGACTCTAAATGGACCATAATGTATGAAATGAACATCATGCTGTATTGAAGAAGACTTGAAACTAGAGATTGAGACCATAAACTCATGTTTACAATGTTTACTGAGGGAATGAATCAAGTGAGAAGTAGAGCCATTTTCTCATAGACTTCTATACAATCTGACTTCTTTTTGCAACCGGAGGAGTCGCCCTCTGATGGCCATTAGAGGGACTGCAACTTTAAGGCACTTCCTCATTGGCTTCACTTTTCACAACCGGAGGTTGCCAGCTGTTGTTTATCGTAAGTGTTCTTGCTCCTTCAAGCTTGCTTTGAGCAATGTTGGTGTGAAGAGTGATGGCTAAAACTATGAAAGTAAGACTCAAGGTGTAATACAGGCAACTTGAATATATTACAACTTGAGGAGTCAAAGACATGTTAGCCACGAGACCATCGGACTCCCAATCTTATGCTTATACATACACAAGGAGCTGAGTAACCGAGGGCTCTATATTTGATATAAAGGTCAGAATATGAAACCAAAAATAAAACTCAACGCTGGAATGCCAGGGTACTAAATCGTCACTTTGCACAGAGATTGAAGCTGCTGATATTCCGTCCGCAGACAGCATGAACTTCAAACTCAAACTCAAAGAGTCAACCACAAATAGAGGTGAGGCCTCTAATAACGGTGTGTTTGTCTGCAGAGGACACCCAGACAGCATGATGACGACCAGAGGATGAGTAAAGCCACAACACACTCTACAGTCTACACAACAGCTGTCTGTTGATTTAAAGAACAAGACGGGAAAACCTAAGGACACCCAGCTGTGTTAGTGTACACGTGCGCCCATGTGGGTTTGCTCCTGGATTGTGGACAGACGCAACGCAGTGAGCACTAAAGCAGCAGGTGACTTTGTTGGTATATAGTAAGCGAGTATTACTCACTGCTCCTCTGCAAAGACTATCGAGAGGCATAACTCCGCAGAACGGATGTCATGAGCTTACTGCGAGTGCTCTTCCAACCTCTCAGGGACACTTCGTTCCGAGGAACCCTCCGAATTTAAATCATCTTTGGGGAGAGGTCGTTGCTCCTTTAGGGATTCCTTTCCTGAACTGCAAACAAGCGCGTGTGCGTTCGCTTCTGGGTCTCGATTGGTAATCATGAATTGAAGACATCTGCTAACACTTCCAGTGCCCGTGCGTTAGTACTGTCATATGCTCTGTTTGAGTGTGTGTGTGTGTGTGTGTGTGTGTGTGTGTGTGTGTGTGTGTGTGTGGTGGAAAAAGTATTCAGATTCTTTGCTAAATGTAAAGTAAAAGTAGTTTGTACAAGTAGCAATACCAAGTAAAACACATTCTTAAGATCTGCACACAGATCTGTAGGATGCTGCAAACATATAGGGGGCACCATTTCACCTTTGAGTCCATACCATCTAATTCTACAGTCATCTACAGTCGTAAAAAAAAGGAAGTCAAACGATCTTCATATCCAGATACAAGTCCAAATTATTTAACACAATATATCAGAGCTGGTCCTGATCGGGTATGTTACGTTGTGTGTTGTGTTGTCCCTGGTATTGTTCATTTAATGATCAGATTTAGTCGAATAGCAGCCCTGTCCCCTTGAAATTGACTTTTCAAAAATATAACAGTCATTTTAAGTCAATCCATGATGTTTCACCAAGTGGTTTTGTTGCGTTTTTTTATTTTGTTTTGTATCAATTGACAATGTTAACCACTTGTTCAATATGTGACCGTAATCTGTGAGAAAATACTTTCCCCTCGAAATGTAATTGAGGCTGCAGTTTAGTTGAAATGGAAGGCCATCTTGTAGGAGACAGGTTGAGAATAGCTCATTCTAATGGCTCTATAGGGCGAACAGGAGTGGGGAGAGCGGACTTCCTAGGGCCGCACCTCTTGTTAGTTTAAAGTGTGCTGACACAAGACATTTGTCAAGACGGAGGCTTAAATAAAAGGAAAAAACAACCTCAAGAAACTGGATCGAAAGCCAACTTTAAATTTTATAAACATGTATTCCCATTCAATTCCATCAAACCCCACTTCAGCATCCAGACATACAATGGCTCCAGGGGTTCAACAATGTTTGAGAAAATACCTTATGTTAAGGCAAGGCACGTTTATTTGTATAGCACATTTCAACAACAAGGCAATTCAAAGTGCTTCACATAAAACCACTAAAAGCATAAAAAAAAGCATTAAGTTAATATCTTGTATTGCAGAACCTAATATTTTCGTGTTGACTCAAGGAAGACTGATTGGCGGATGCATTAGCGTTATATTGCCCAGATACAAGGATTTTTGGAGTTTTGAATCTTCAATAGATTTATTGAAAACTCAAAGTAACAATTTCTTAATCTTGTGTCATGCCTCAGTACAGTACCTTGTGTTTCCCTGTGTTTCTCTCTCCTGCCATGTCCCCTGTTGGTCTGTGTGTGTGTGTGTGTGTGTGCGTGTGTGTGTGTGTGGTTCCTGTCCTGCCGTCAACCTGGATCCCTGTTCACCTGCACCTGCCATCAATCAGCTCATCACCTCTCCAGTAATTCCACCCCCGCTCTAGGCAAGGCAAGGCAAGGCGTGTATTTGGGTCCACTTATCTTCATCTGGCTAACATCTTGTCTTTCAAAACTTATAAAGAAAACTCTTCTGGAAATCTGTTAATCTTTTGAGAAATGGGGCATTCCAATAGATTATTTCAGTCAACTGATAATTGTGGAATAGTTAAATTGTTGAAGAGGAATTGATCGTTAATGTGATTATTCTCGTCCTGTATATCTGAAAATAAAAGATTGTATCGGGTATTCCTTCGTTACCATCTTCCAACAGTCTCTGTGAATCAAATATAATTAAAACACCATCTGATTTTGTTGTATAATCGTTTTGTTCTAACTGTTTCCTTTTTTATTTGAATTTGTTCAGCTTCCCGCTCTTTTCTCTCTCGGCTTGTACATGAAAAAGCATTTTGTTGTGTGACGGTATGAACCGAATTTTGACATCGATATCTCTGAGCAAAAGTCACTATTGTTTTGATTTTTAGTTTGGTCTGAAAGGGGTTGCATTAACATGGTAACAGGCACATGATCTGAAATCAATATGGCCTATATCTGAAGGCTCTATCGAGTGGGTTAAACATCTTAGTAGGAATATGAAGTGGATATGTGACACTGATGAATGGGGAAGAGCATAAAATGATTTAAATGCCTCCACACTTCCAGTGGCTGGAAGTTTGGATTGAGTATTTTGGGGTGGAAACCTATCCAATATGGGTGATAAATGACAATTATAAATCGCCTCCCATCATGTTTTTGGAGCAGTCCAATCTCAGCAAGTTAGGGTTAGTATGGTATCGCAAATAATTCCTCATCTTGAGCATTAGGAGCAAAACCATTTCCGGACAAAACATTTCACCCCTTTAACCAACACAACTGTTCCGTCAGTATCTCTGTATGAGGCTGTAACGGTAAACGGCAGATTTTTATGTTTTAATATATTCACACCCCTTTTGTCTGCAGAAAAAGATGAAAAGTAACGCCGACAAAGGCCCTCCCTAAGATATGTCCTGTGTTCCTCATCATTTAAATGTTTTTCCTATTTTGATTTTTTTTCTTTTTTGAGAGAGTTCAGGACATATTTCCTCGTAACAACATTCTTAGAGCCCAAGATGTTCCTTGTACATGGTCGGGAGCCCAGTATTTGTAGCTGTATTTGTCGAGAAAGCAAAACTATATACTTGTATTCGAATAAGAGTGGAAATAGGTGTAACAATACTTTTATGGTTTTAAATTCACTAGTCATTTTTTTCAATGGTTGTGTTGAATTTGCGTTTTATGTTTCTGGTTATTCATTCATGTATGTTGAAAATGTATCTGAAAATGAAATAAATAAAATCCAAACATTTTAATTTTGGGTTTACTTTGCAGATCAATGACAGAATAAGAAAATGAAATGAAACTTGTATCATGAAGACAGTGATGGACTGAAAACCCCTGCTGTATGAGGAGCACAGTGTGAGGCTTGATGGAGAGAGGGCGGAAGTCACCATGACGACCCTATGACAATAAATGATGAGGAAAACAAAAGGACAGCATTAGCTAATAGTGACTTCAGTCTGGAATTAGCAGCATGTGCAGTGCATCAGACTGAGCAACAGTCACACCTATTTTTCTCAAATGATGCGGAACTACCTTTGCTGTAATATTCAACTCTGAGTGGGTCGATACATTGTCCCTTTTCCAACTCTTGGCAATGACTTAAAGTACCACCCATTGCGCCGAAATGGATCCATGGGAAAATGTCCAAATCATCACCACATCGCGCCTAGAGGCCTCTGCCCAACCCCAGCATGATGATGACTAATCCCCTGCTCCAATTATTAAGCCCCACCCATCACTGTTCAATCACATCCCAAACCCTGAGGCCCTGACCCCTCCAACATCATAATCATTAAATCATGACATGAAGAGTCCATCTCTGCCAATGTTACCATACTTCAGTGTTTTGCTCCTATATTAGTTAAGTACACAAGTTACATAACAAAGCAGGCATACTTGAATCAGAAGAAATTTCATATAGAGTGGAAAACATATTTACTACACACACGAGGAGATGAATAGTGATGAGTATTTGGCGATTGGACTCCATCGTGATGTATATTAAAAAGACTCTAGACCCTGGTGGTGGTGAAGGGAGCCGCTGAAGATCCAATGATGGGATGAGGAGCTGGACTGGACTGGCAGATACTGGAGGTGAGAAGGGCCGTACTGCAATGACAACAGACGAAAACAGTTTTAAAATCTGACAGCAACGATGTGATTGGCTTGGGGAGATCGTGGCAGAATTTGGTTGGTTAACTTAAAAAAGAACGCCTATAATCAGCCGATAGAATGGGGGAGAGAGAGAGAGAGAGAGAGACTTGTGAATGAATGAATGAGTGTAAAAAAAGTATTCCTGACTTGACTGAACTTGCGCTAAGTTTCATGTCACGAACATACAAACTCTCTTTTAGAGTAGTTTTGTTGCTTCAACCTAACCAAGTAAACCTTAAAAAAGAAGTTAACCTACATTGGAATTTTATTTTGAAAAGACACTTCAAGCAGAAACAAGCGGAAACTGACCATTTCATGTGAAGACAAAACTTTATTTTGAAAAGACACTGTGCATTCAGCGTAAACTTGACACGGCATCCCTGACACGTCCAAAACCGACACAAGAGGGGAACCTACAGCGTCATAGTTCGAGCGTCAAGTGTCACTGACCAGACGTTGGTATTTGAGGAGTTGGGAGTGAGAATCTGTTGTATGCACTGACCTTACCGCCACAGAAAAAACACATTCTCGTCGTGCTTTATTTCGTGAATGATTCTCTTTTTTATTGCAGCGAGTCAATATGCGGTCTATTAGTAAGAGAACACAGTGTTGCAAAACAGTGGCCAAGTGTTGCAATTTACGCGTGTAAATCATAGAGATCGCATAACTTCAGCGAGCCAAAAACACGTGTCGAACAGGGAGGAAACCGTGTCTCCACAGAAAAGCACTGAGCCAACAGAAATGTTAACGTACCACCACAGCGGTTCTCAGAGGACCTGCTGAGTGGAGTGTGTATCGTTTTCTTTCTCCGTGTTAGCTCTGTCGTTTGATGAAGACCTCCTGAAACTAGGTTCACAAACTAGAGTGTAAAGAAATTGTTTACTTGTCGCTTCAGTGATTCGTTCTTGTTTGTTCTTCATCAATCAAGAAACTGAATCAATGGAAGTCGGTCCAATGAAAAGTATTAGAAAGTTCTCACCGATAAGCACCCCTCGAGCTAAATGAGAAAACAACAGGAAATTGGAAGAGGAAGTGGAAGTAAACACAATTGCAGTAATAGTTAAAAATGAGGGATTGGACTGTGGCAGTTCAGGGTGTGAATCCATGGGATAGTTGGGTCTGTTGAGAAGCAGGCTAGGTTAATAAATGTTGTCGACTATTGGTTGACTATTTCTGTTTGACAGCAGACTTGTGATCTATGTACAGGCTCCAGCCCCTGCAACCCTGAACGTGGTCCTAAAAATGACGTTCCCATAAAATGAAGCAGCATTGTCAATATCGTAAGAAACACATCTTCTCCCTTCTTCTTTTGACGCATCACGAATAAGTTGCTGATCATAGTCTGTTTAATCATAGTCCGCCGAAGTCCACACAGGGAAGAGTTATGGATGGATGGGTGCATCACACAAACACAGGACTTTCACCCAGGAGACTCCTGTTTTAGCCCTGCGTGAAACCAAGAGTCAACCTTGACTTGTCTAAATTCTGTAAAAATTCTGTAAAAATCTGTAAAAGTAACCAACATACTTATTTTAAGTGAAACCATGTTTTTTGCTAACCCTTACATTACATTTTTGTGTTGTTCTGCTTTGATCCACAACGCGAACCACATGTTTAAAACTGCAAACAAATCCTGGAGGAAATAAATTTCCCTTGAAACGTAAATGAGAGAGCCGTTTAGATGTGGGAACGTCACTTTGTGGGCGACAGGGTTGGTTTGAGTCACTCTATGGCAGAATAATGCTCCAATAGGGATTTAATGTCATGCTAATTAGTACCACAGAGCAAACTGCATTAGTTAAATCAACAAAGGCTGACAGAAATTAAACTGTAGCAGTTATGCTAATGTCTTTGGAGTTATTTCTACAACAGACACATGATTTGATTTTACTCACTTTGATTTAATGGATATTTAAATTCAGTTCATTATTGAATACACTGCATGTACAATCCACCATGATCCAACACTCTTTTTTAAAATTGTATAGCTTACATCTCTTAAACCTCGCCTTGATTGCAGCCACATTGGATACTTTCTAAATATAAATTCCAACATTCACAGTGTTGTAGTGCTCATGGTTGTAAATCAATAGGAGGAGGAGATAAGAGTCGTGTTAATCCAGTCTGGTTCCATCTTCCTCGGCCAACAATCCCTTGTGGTGTGATTGCAGTCAGCTGATAGTTATGTACACAGGGCTAATTGAGCTTTGGTTTGTCTTTTCGAGTTAAAGCGAGTGTTTGATCTCCACTAAGCTTTTGGCCACGGCCACGGCTCGCTGCCGGAGGAGACGGAGCCTCTCGGTCGGCAGGACCAGAGGGACTGACTGAGCCGTGTTTTACAGTGTGTAGACATGCAGAGAAATGCTTTAGGAAATGAAATAATATACAAATGTACACAAAATAATACACGGCAATTCATGGGTTGCCATACGTCTAATAAAGGAAATCAAGCAATAAATCAAATGCACAGACAGAAAGAAAGTGGCTAAAGCTGGTTGACACTTAAGACAATCAGGTTGTTGGTTCCATGTGTGTAGAATAGTAGGTTAATGCAGATCCACAGTATTAATGGGGGTACCAGCTGGCTACTTCCATAGGACGTCAAGGTTTTACTAGGTTTAGACTTCACTTTAGAAATATTTAATATATTAGGCATTGTGTTACTCGCTACCTTCACCAGGAGATTATGTATTCAGCTGTGTGTATATGTGCGTGAGTGTGTCTGTCTGTCCACAGCTAATAGCGCATACTGCTGGAACCCATGAGCTCAATATTTTGTTTGCTCATTTGTGACTGCATGCTCAAAGACCTCTTGTGGTTGGCAGGGAATTCAACTTTTTGAAAACATATTTTTACTCATTTACACATCATTGACTGCTGACTCCTCGCTACTCTTAACCATCCGCTAGGGGCCACAAGTCTTAAACCAAAACTGCTTTAGTTTGGACACTTTTTTCCCCGTTGCGGATTATAAATTGTCCATCTCTTGACTTGCATGCCTAGCGAAGACAATTTCATATATGAATTTAAGTACAGCGTGTCTTCAGAGGAAGCTAGGTAGCTGTTAGCAGCCGGTGGGCAGTAGAGTCCTGCAGTGTGTTTGCTAACACAGCTAACGGCTAACAGAGCCAAACACAAAGAAGGACCGACCGTTTCTGTCCAGAGAAAGCGTTAAACAGTCGACATGAAGCGTATCTGTTGCGCGAGAAGTGCGAGTGTAAAGCGATTGACGGGTCGCAACACTGGTTAGAAGTTATTCAATCAAACAGCAATGATGATGGCACACCTGGCGGAGATCCGTCTCATATCGATCCGTCTATATGTCTACATATTTCTGGCCATGTTTTGTACGTTTTTCTGTTGATTAACTTGAACTAGTAACATACTGTCAGACGTAACAGTACAGCCTGTCCTAAACGCACCAATTTACGATTGTGTTTGTGCAAAATTTTGACCGAGCTTGTTTTTATGAAACAGTCTAGACGGCAGTCGGAAAAACACATAAAACTGTGTAGGTTAAATGATCCCCCCTCCCCCACCATCATCATCATCATCATCATCATCGTTCTGCTGAATTATGGCCATCTGGGCTCACTGTTTCGCTTTAGCTATGTTTGTCTCCCTCTCACGCACACAAACACACACAGACACACACACACACACAAACGTCGGCAATCACAGACACTAGCAACACATGACAACTCCATACAATACTTGACCAAAAGTGACATTAAACCAGCTAGAACAGACAAACACGTCAAAAATGCACACCGTCTGTTCTGTAGAAACTACAATGGGAGCATGTGAGGAGGTACATATGCACACACCAAAATGCACCGAGGCACAGTACTGGACATGAGAAACAGGATAAAGTAAGCGAAAGACGGTATTATTTCCTTTTTCTCTTCAAGAAAAGTCTCGACTGTTGTATCGCCCATTTCCTTCATTCGCATTTTTGAAAGAAGTCCACCCATACCGATCACCGCTGACGACATCACTGCCTCTCTGGACGGACTTTCCAGCCCACTGGGTTTTCATTAGATCCACCCAAAACAAACACTACCCACAGCCACCACTACTATAGTGTCGGTCAGCTGGAGAAGTAAATGATCTCCTTCCTGTTGGGAGGGTCCTTCCGCTGCAGCAATCTGGCAGGTCGAGTGTAGAGAAACCATGCAAGGCGAATGAGGGATTGCGATGATATAACAGACAAAATTATATCCACTTCACTCCCCTTCATTTCTCTGTCTCCCCCCCCCTTTTGTTTCTCACGTCCCATGCAGGGCCTCTGTCACTTCTTTCAAGTGCTTCCTCACTGCTTCCTCTCCCTCCGTCCCTTGTGGTGAAAAATTTCTATGATCCATAGGAAGAAAAGTTAGAGTTTTTCAATCTATGTCAATGAACAGAGTCTTGAGAGAATCAAAGTTATTTGTTCTTTATTTGCTTGCAAGCAAGGAGAGCAGTTTCCACAGACATGTATTTCAGTGCACTGAGGGAAGGCTTCTTCGACTGATCGGTGGACACGGCATTTATACACCCAAGATGAGCCAAAGACAAGCGGAGTCTGCATGTACATGATACAAGACTGACTTCAACCTACATATGTAGGCCTCCCAGATAGCTGATCTAAATGGTTCAGTTTTCTTTAGAAACTGACACAAGCAGAAACCAATAACCCGGCATCAGGTGGTTCTGTGTTATCGACAGTTCACAGGAAGGGCGGGCCGTGTTTTACTAGTCTCTGCATTTTCTATTCTTGCACAGCAGACAATTGAATATACATTTGATTAGAAGCACATGGTTTACATATATTTTGCCATTACACCCTCTTCCAAACGTCTTTTCCCCTTTTCGGGAGAATTGTTGGGCAAAATGCCTTCATGGAGACATCCTGCCTCTTTCCCCTTGGGTGTTTTTTTAATTTTTTTAAATCAATCGCATTGTAAAACAAATAAATATCATAGAGTTGGGGAGTTTTTACTTATTACTTCAAGGTTAATCATTTATGTTGCCTTACTCCAATGGAAGCTCCATCAAAAAGAGAAATGTAGGTCGATGGTCATAATTATCTGTTTGCTGATCAGCTGTTTCACAACAACAGGCGACGATGGACAAATTACTTAAGTTACCAAGATTAGAAAGGGGAAAAAGTAAAATCTCATAATATTTATCAACACACCATTTATACAGCAGTTTTCAAGTAAGTATTGGCAAGCAACTTGTCTGACTGATAGAAGTTAATGTAGACCTAAACTAAAATTTGAATACCGTAGTTGCTTAATTCGGCAGCTGCTTTAAATGATGTAATCATCCTGATACGATTACATCATTTTTAAAAAGCCTATAATAGAGAGCTGAATGAATGAGTTCTAAAACCCAGAAATGAGTCAGCATTTTTGCGCTTCCGGTTCCCTCATGTCAAAGTCAATGATTATTTTTGTGGGGGGGGTAGGTTAGATGCCTGAAATAAGGTCTGTGGTTAATAACACCAAACACTACCTTAGCGTTGGTGACATGTGCCCGTGGCATAGTTTGTTTATAGCCTAACGAATAGCTTTTTCTTTCTGTCCATTGCATTCACGCTTCAAAAAATCTCTTGCCACAGAGCTTGTTTTCTACAATAATACAAAATCCAATGGCAAAAAATCCCACTGTATTTTTGTCGAGGGGAACCAGTGTGATCCTAACTTCCTGGTCAGCCGAAAAAAACACGTCATCCCCGACCTACTCTATAGGGCTGCTTCTTGCCTGCGTTAATGTCACCCGGTGTTGGGAGATTCCAGGCGGCAATCTCCGCTTGAGAGACAGCGAGATCCTTCTTGTGGCACTGGCACCTCTGCGTCACTCAGCGTCAGTCTGTGTCACGCAGCGTCAGTCTGTGTCACGCAGCGTCAGTCTGTGTCACGCAGCGTCAGTCTGTGGCACGCAGCGTCACTCAGCGTCACTCTCTGTCACTCAGCGTCACTCTCTGTCACTCAGCGTCACTCTCTGTCAGTTCAGCGGAAAGATTCAGCTGTGGCAGGCGAGCATAGTTCGGTAATCGTCAAGAAGCTGCGGGGCTGAGGGGGCGGAGACACATTTCCTGAGACATTTCCTGAGAACACCCGTTGTTGTTGCAAGTGAGCACGATTTGTCATGCACCTCCGAATTCAATCTGGCGCGGGCTGTGCTCATGCTCAATTGCTTGTCACCAATAGTGCACTGATAAAACACTATTGACATGTCTGGGGAGTATAGGAGATGGGCCAATTCGTTTGAGATGCTTCAGAACAGCATAGTTTGCATTTTGAGTAAAGGTTTGGTGGGCAAGTCCAATAGTGTACAGGATATTTAACCTTTGTTGCTTATTGATACCTTTTAATACTTTACTTCTTTCCTTCTTTCCTAACAGGGCTTGGCTAAGACGATAAAGTAGTTTATGAATATGAGGTAACAGATGACTACAATCCCTCCTGGCATTGTGGAGGTTGGGTCATGGCTTGTGTCAGCTCTACCAACATTCTATGGGTAGATCCATGAGTAACACGAGTGTTTTATTCTTCACAGCCCATGTTGTTGGTACACCTCTGGTGTGTCAGAGAAGAACACATAGAGCAGAGTGTTCCAATGAAATTTAACATAGTCCAGTTTGAGAGAGTTTCCTCATGCAAAGGTCTGGAACATCAGTCTGTCTAAATGTGCGCGACGATTTAGTCCTATACATTGAAGTAGCTTAAACAGTTGTATCGACATTCGTGGTAATCAACAGCTGATTATTAAATCAAGAAGTCGAAGGAATATGTAAGGTAAGGGAGGCATTGATAGTTTAAATTGCATAACAGAAGCTTTTAAGTACTTGCTTCTTATCAAGATAAAGTACCTAATCTTAGTAAATGAATGGAACTGGATCGTCATGCAGCGGTAAAAGTTCAGTGCAATTAGGGTGAAGCGATGTAAATGGAAGTAGGACATTACATTGTATTGTCATACACATAGCATTGTGTGCAGCAACATGATTTATGGTTATTAAACCATTTGGTTCAGCTCTATTCCTCTCTTTTACATCATAGTTGGGCAGTGAAATCATGTGATAGGATTCAGATTGTTGGGCTCGTAGCTCATATCTGTGCCTCTATTATTTTTGGCGTGGGTGCATTTGCTCAAAAGATTTTGCTTAGTGGCGCTTCACCTGGCTGCTGGGAATAATCGTCTCTGGACATATGAAACACACTGGGTTAAACTGCAGGGGAGAAATGCACATTTAAGAGGCTGTCCATATAAGGCATTCTGTGTTTTGGAGACGGCCATGTGTAATGTCGTAACCCGGCTCCCAAGCTGGGACGAGTGCAGAGGGACACAAGGCAGGATGGGATTTAAAGGTATTTATGATAACAAAGCAAAGAACGGCTACCAATGGTGAAGTGTGACAGTCAGTAACATCAGTTATGTAACGAGAAGGCATGCGTGATGAAGTGTGGGGCCTGGTCGGCGGAAGTAAAAGACCAAATCTGTAAACGGGCAGCACTGGCAGAGATGAGTTCATGTGCGCAGAAGCGCAATGGAGTAGGGCTATTATTCCTCGGCGCTCCAGGACCAGGTGCTCTGCATCCAGTAATCTGCCACAACTGCGCTATTGTGACGCCTGACGGGGTCGGATATGTGGCAAAACCATACTTGGACATTTACACAAAGTATAATTAGCTCCATTCAGGCTCATCCTTCAGGGATGCGCTTTTCCCGTTGGACATGGCATCTTCCTTGTCCTAAGATGCACAATCTACCTTGATGACAGGTGCCGCGCTGACCTGCGTGTCAGGTCACTGTGCGATCACTTGAATGGTGTAACATTCTGCAAACAAGCTGGTAAGTTTCGCTCATTCACTAAAACGTCAACACGGATGCAGGCCATCCGTGGGTTTTGGGGGATTCGGTCAAGGCCAGTGGTTTACTAGACACGTATGGTAAAGCAAGCTCGTTAAAGCCTTAAAAATGTGTACGGCAAGCCATGCATAAATCATGCGTCAGGTGGACGTTGTTTCTGGCAGTTTTGGCACGGCATTTAATTTGGCTAATAGCCTTAGCTCATTCATGCAAAATGTTCTTTATATTATCTCTAAAGCTACCTCTCGCATGCTATTGTTCAAGTGGGTCTTCTCGCATCACGGTATAAGGCAAGTACACGCAAGTCTGTTGGACTCACTATTCTGGTCTTATGGGTACGTGACTTGGCTGGCAACTCATGGCTTAAACACTCCAAATGCGGAGGTGCTTGCACAGTAGCTGGGGCTTGGATATATTCTGGGTTTTGCCTTTTCAAATCCATGCTTCAATTCCTATTATTATAAAGACCTATTAGTTGCTCTACTATTCTTACCCCGGGTAACGTTCCTTTAGCTAAACGTGGTTAACTAGCATTGGGAGGTTATTGTCACTAGAATCAGCGATACTCAGGGCACTCTTTTAGAATAGGGGTTGCTACTTCGGCAGCTAACCAAGGCATCTCCGCTGCTACCCTACAAAAATTGGGACGTTGGTCATCCTCTGCCTTCACATCTTACATCCGCCCCGATCTCAACACCGTCCTCGATAATCAAAGATCATTGACGCCTGGAAATCCGGTAAGGATTGCATATAACTGGTGGTGGTGACATGTTCACAGCAATTGGTGTATCGTTGGTAGGTCACATTATTAGTATTAGCTCATAGCAGGGGATAGCATTATACCCTTCTTGGAATGTTCCTTATCATAACACTAAGGTATGGTTCACATTATATTGTGCAAATGGATATCCTATCAGAATGGGATAGGACTGTGCTCTCCCGTTTGCCTTGCTCTATTTCTCTGGTGTGACTCGACAGTTTTCTCCACCTGATTGGTCTAACACTGCTTCCCCCAATCTCCTGGTCTCACGTGACCTGGCTTATCGTGACTGTTTTCCTAGGTGCACGTGACCTGGCTTATCGTGACTGTTTTTCCTAGGTGACCGTGACCTGGGTTAACGTGTCTGTTTCCTGGTCCGACGGGACCGTTTTCCTTTCCTAAAACAAAAGGAGGGTCTGAGGTGCCCCATTTCTTATTTCCTGGTCTAAGTGATGTAAGACCGTGTCCAAGGACGACAATTTCTAATTTCGCAGTCAGATGTGACACATTCTGTTTCGCGGTCCCAGTGCTGTGTGACCTGTCAAAGTATGACAGGCTTTCTAGTTTCCCGGGTGAGCTCACCCGGTCTGGTTGTGCTGAGGCAGTGAGACCCCAAACATGCGGGGACCGTAAGACCTGCAACCGTGCTGTTCTACGTTCTCCCTTGAACCCCCGCCTCTATTCTGCTCTGCGGTCTAAACGTGACCCCCTCCTATCCTACGCTGCGGTCTAGCTTGACCCTCACCTATCCCGTCCTGCGCTCGGACCCGCAGCAGGGCCGACCCCGCCATATGTTTCGGGATCTGTTGAAATCCTACCCTACACTATGGGCTATCTAGACCCGCACTATCCTGTCTCTGCGGTCTTCCAGACCCCCGTATCCTAGTCTGCAGTCCGTCTTGACATTCCTCTATCCTTTGCGTTGACTCAACCGGTCCTCTTACCTCTGGTCTAACATCTACTCCTTCACGTTCTACCCTTAGATTTCTCTCATGACAAATTGTCTATTTGCTTAGGAAATTCACCACAGCAGTAGGTAAGGTATGTATTTATTCATATGAATAAATTTCTTTTGGGGGATTAGGCCTATTGGACCTCTGTATCCCTACCCTCGGTGATAGTACTTCCGGATGGAGTCCAATCGCCAAAGACTTTGCACTTTGCATATAATGCAGTTGTCATTTCAGCATTAAGCAGATGCGACCCGCCTTCACCCCAGTCGCCTCCAGTCAGCAGCACAGTCAGGCTCCTGATTCATCATCAGATGGCAACAACTCCTTTCACCACCAGTGTCTGGACTCCAGGGGGGATGAGGCCTATTGGACCTCTGTATCCTTACCCTCGGTGATAGTACTTCCGGATGGAGTCCAATCGCCAAAGACTTTGTACTTTGCATATTTGAAGCTTGTATAATAAATCATTGTTAAATTATAAAACAAGTCTCTCGTGATTGAAATGTTTTTACTCTTACGCTGCGTTCACACGCCGCAAAATCGCGTCCAACGCGCTGCCGGTCGTGTTCACACCAAACGCCGCAAAATCGCGTGGGGGGCGTGGTTTATCGACTGGAAGCCGTTCACCTGGCCGCCATTTCTTTCCGCTGTCAACCATGAAAGGAATAAGGACAATTGTTGCTTTGTACGTGTTGTGGAAGTCCCTCAAACGTCGGAATGCCAAACGCCGTCATGTCTGGTTCATAATATTGTTCAGAGGAGCTCCGTGGATTGTATCGAGCTGTATTCACTGTCTAGCAAGCCACCGGTCGCTGTTTACTACAGCTGTAGGAACACAAAATAAACTGATTTGGCTGTGATTTAACGGAAAATAAACCGACAAAAAGGGACTTCGAAATAACTACATAATGATGCCGATTTGTAGGCTACTTGTCTTCTCAATGGAGCTCTGATGGATCGGTGCTAGGCTATGCTAACATCGTAGCAGCTCCACCAGCACTCAGTAACGTCATGTAGACGTAAATACGGCAGTGTCTATTCATTGTTTGTACCGTATGGTTTACACACACACATGCATACACATAGTTTGGTCCGGTCTCTATTGATATGAGGTATCGTAGAGCTCTGGGTGAACACAGACGGCTGTGTAGTATTTATTTCCTGATTCAACAGCGGCAGGAAGTCAGGTTGGAAAAAGAAATAATAATACAGACGGGTCCAAGGCAAGGCACACACATGCTAATTTACAGCAAGCTCAATGTGTTTGAGATGAAGATGTATACAGTGACGAGCAACAAGAGATTGCGATTTAATAATAATAATTTAGATGAAAACACCATCAAATAAGAGAAAAGGAAAACAGGTTAAACCACCAAAAAGTCATTGATGGACCCCAAAATAACATGTTTCATATGGATTCATGTACAGCTCTTTCTATGAAGCCCACCTCTTGTATTTTTTTTAAAATATATGTATTCTAATTCTCATAGTTGTAATACATTATAATATTTTGATAATGCATTTTCATCGCTGCTGTAATGAATTATAATATGATTATTCCAAATGGTCATTGGGTGCTTTGAGCGACTAAGTAGTGGATTTTCTAAAGGTTTAGGCAGATGTGATACATTACAAGCTGGTTGTCGTCACTACAGGTCGTCATTGTTTACTCAAGTATAAAACAATGATTTAATCGATGCAAAAACAACACAAAACATTGAAACATTTTTTTGATTACAGGTCAAAAATTGAGTACTCCAGTGATTATAATGAATTGTAAAGATTATTGTTATCAATAATGTATTACATTATGGGAATTGTATATAACAGCGGTTCCCAAACTTTTTAGGCCACGCACCCCACCCCACTTTGGGAATCCCTGGTATATAACATTATGGGAATTATCATACACTATGATCCAGAGTGACCAGAAACCAGGAAGTATTATGACACTTGACCTGAAAACGTATTATACAATGCTTTATGGTGTGTTATCATTAAGCTTTATGGGGTAATTATGAGTGCTTATAACTGTGATTATAGAAGCAGATTATAAGTATGTTGACAATGCAGCAAAGACATGAAAAAGAAATGAAAGCCAAATTATGACAATTGAATCCCACCAAATTCAAAGGCAGCGTGAGAACTCGTCTCCTGCCCCCCCCCCCCCCCCTCTCAGGGGCTTTTTGTTCTGGCTGCAGAGGTTAGGAAGTAGATTAACAGCGACAGCAGTTCGGGGGGAAATCACAGGGCGGCACCGCGCGCAGATCATGTTCTGCTGACGGATGAGCCCCTGCTTCCACCCTCGGATTGTTAAAAAAACAACATAAAAAACATGTGCAACATGCAGCCACGTCAGTGCAGCGCATCACCATAAGAAGCTTCCTATCGTGATGTCTCTCTGGTGATTATTCCGTACCAGCAACTTCCTCTTTAGGCCTCCTTATTTATTCTCCTTCTTAATCCGTCTTTCCTTCCCTTCAGATTTGCACTTTAAGTATCTGGATTTTCTCTCTTCCCGTATTTCTCTGAGATCAAAACATCTCTTGGTTTTCACTCAGCACCGTGTGGAGAGTGTTTGAGCAGATGTCTTTTTCTGTCTGTGTGTGTGTGTGTGTGTGTGATGGTTTTGCCAGCTTCAGCACAGAGCACTCCTGTCCTGCCAGCTTGAGAAATGAGAGGAAGCGTTTTATAAGTGGTGCGGTTGCACTTCCATAACCCTGACTCCCGACACCTCTGTACTGAATGCAGCGATTGTACAGCATTCAAAAAAAAGTGTCAAAACATCTCGCCCTCCAAACGCGACAAAAAAAGTGTAATACAAATTTTTTTGCCTCAATCTCCAAGTCTGACAATGGCTGTGTAAAGTAATTATTTCTAAATGATTGTTTGATGTAACGATTGTCAAGGACTTGGATCGCAAGAAGTATTTTGAAATGTGCAAATATCGCAACGCCGACCCTTTTCAAGAAGGTTGTTGGAGGAATGAAAGAGGGAGGCTGTGAACAAGTCCGCCACCGGTGGAAAACTTTGAAAAAGACATATTTTGACACAAAGAAGCTAAATTCCTGCCGTCTCACTTCTCCATATGTTGACGGTATAAGTGACATGTGAGGTTATCGATACCCTCTCAAGCACAGCCATTGCCATAGCACAGCACATTCACAGAATGAATCAGGAAATAAATACTATACAGCCGTCTGTGTTCACCCAGAGCTCTACGATACCTCATATCAATAGAGACCGGACCAAACGATGTGTATACATGTGTGTGTGTAAACCATATGGTACAAACAATGAATAGACGCTGCCGTATTTACGTCTACGTGACGTTATTGAGTGCTGGTGGAGGTAATGCTGGTAAGAGTCGGCGGAAAAGAAAATTAAGTTAATGACAGCGGGTCACATTCTTTTTCTTTTGCCATGTAAACAGATTACAAGGAATACTGTCTATTCCGGAATGAGGCAAAAAGCGGGATCGTAACGTCAATAATAACACCTGTACTTTTCCTGCTCTGTCCAGTCAAAAGAGGTAGGGGGGATAGCCAAACTAGCACCCGTAGGCCAAATGCAGCCCTGCTGCCAGGTCCTCTGTGATTTTTCTTTAAAATAAACTGGAACATGGCTGTATGAAAACTACGCTTTTGCTATTGTTTGGCCTGTGACTCCTTATATTTTTCCGTACACGGCCCACAATCCAAAAAGATTTGCCGCCCCCGGCCTAAAGTCTTACCAGTTATACGACAGTCACGCACTTAACACATTCACACACACAGTGGGACTTTCACTCAGTTGTTTTTTTAAAAGGATAACTAGAGCCAGAACCATGCTGGTCACACGTGGCCAAAACATTGTTTTTTTCATGCATTGGGCAATTTTGAGATGTTGGGCTATTTTCTGTGTCTTCTTTCAGAAAGTGGAAAGAAAACATCAAGCACACACATTTAGTTGTTTATTCTACTACTTTGTCTATTTGCGTCTGTAGATTTATCCAAAATGAACCAAAAGTTAGCATTACATAATGCCTCAATTGCATGTTTCAGAAAACGAATGTATACAAATAAGTACAAAAAGAGAATGGCGAATTTCGGGCTGCACGGTGGTGTAGTGGCTGGCACTGTCACCTCACAGCAAGAGGGGACCGGGTTCGATTCCCGATCCCAGGTGGGATCCCACAGTTCAAAGACATGCAGCTTAGGTTATTTGGAGACTTGAAATTGCCCGCAGGTGTGAATGTGAGTGTGAATGTTTGTCTCTATATCTGCCCTGTCCAGGGTAAACCCAATGTCAGCTGATCGGCTCCAGCGCTCTGTGACCCTGAATAGGATAAGCGGATTGGATAATGGAATGGCTAATTTGCATATTTCAGAAAACGTGTAATACAATACAATCTTGTCTTAATGCAAGTAATCAACTGGGGAGGTTTTAACGGCGATATCTATCGTTACATTGTTATTGTTGTTTTTCACATGCGCAAGCATGTTTATTTTCAACGTGAAGCCTGAAGCACTGTGGCCAGTCCTGCATTTCCCTCCCATCAGGACTCAAAAACAGCAGAGGTGAGAGGCCAAACCTCTGAAAGCAAAGCTGAGCCGTGACATCTGATGTCTGAGGTGCACCACAGACCCACAGTCAGACAGCCGCTTCAGCTGGGGAGGACGAGGAGAAGGAGGAGGTATGAAGGGAGTCAAAAAGCACACAGCGGCCAAACCAAGTTAGGAAGGGGTACAGGAAAGGGCTCCAGAGAGACAGGAGGAGTCCAGGCAGCAACACTGACTCATTTATTGCACAAGAACAAAATGAATGCGCTCTTACAGTAATCCTGTCATCATTTCCCCGGCAGTGTCGGAGTTCATTGATGTCTTCTCGATTGTGTCCTGAAGATCAAACTCAACATCTGGACGGAGAGACTGTGTCGACACATTCCAGCAAGCTTAATAATCCTGGACTGGAGTTTACAAAATAAAACTAACAACCAGAGTCACGACTGTAATCATTATCAGAATCTCACATGGAGTCCAGACGAGGAATCGCCTAATATTTCAGTTTGACTTTATTGTGAAACATAACTGTCTGCTGGGAAACATTGTATTCTCACTCTTAAGTCCTGTATTGTACATCTGCAGGGAAGATTACCAGAAGAACACAGTATTAAAGATTGATAAATCGTTCCTTTTGATGATATCGTGAGATTCTTTTCAGTTCTTTTCAATTCATTAAGAAAAGAATCAAGATTGCTTCATTATTCTTGTATGTATACAAATAGTCTTTCTTGAGCAGCAATAAAAGAAGTTCCGAAATCTTATATGATGATTAGCTTTCTCTTATCAGCTTATTCTTATCAGCTGCTATTTTCTAACTCTGTAACTTATAAAGTACCAACAGCAGAACCGTTAAACCCGGACCTGACCAATACTCCAATTTTACTCATTTGTAACCGTTTCCCGTTTAGAACCGAGTTTCGGGGTCAGCGGACAAATCATTTTTTTGGTCCCGTTTGAATTGTGCCTTGAACATGAAACGTATGATGTTTGTCCATTTAAAAGACAATATTGCAAGTGAGAAAGTGCCAATTTGTTGTAAAACTGTCGAAGAATAGGACCGTGAAAATTCATGAGAAAGACTACACACTAAGTTAGCTAGCTAGCACAACATGCACAAAGGTTATCTTACCTGATGCGTTTAGCTAGTATAGCAAGTTACCTACTGTAGCTAGTTAGCTAGTCACGGTGAAGTTCGTGACAAAGTGCGGCTTTCTTGACGTGCCAAATTATCTTTTAAACTGAAGAATAAAAGTGTAATTCATGGCACAATTCAAACAGGATCGAAAAATATATGTGTACTTCGACGTTGACTGTCGTGCACATTTCTTTTCCAAAATAAGGTCCAACACGGGACACCGGGAGGGGCGGGACTTTGCCTCTTTACCGGACGCCGAGGGCCGTGACAAAACGTTGGTATTTGACACCCGGCGACTGGCTGGAATACTATGTCGCAATCTAGGAAACAAATTAGAATTCATAATTGCGACAACAGTCAAATCAGACATAGAAAGATTCCTGCAGTTTGCGGGGCTTAAATCTGACCTCCTGTCTCGGTTTCGATAAATAAGGTCCTCCTTTCCTTTCCTTTCCGCAGACCTCTCCTCTCTCACTCCTCACCCTCACCTTCAACCTCCACCCGCCTCTTTCCCTGAAGTGAGCAAAAAAACAGTTTAGACAAGCCGTGCAAAATTCGCCGCAATTTCAATCCATTGCACTTAATAATAGCCCTTCACTTTGCATCCAAACTCCAGCTCCTGTCGCTCCTCATTTGTCACGAGTGATGTGGTGTCATTACTCTGAATTGCCCATCCAAATAAAACGCCTGCCCTCCACGCGGCCTTTCCCAAAAACGCCTCGCGCTGTTGCCGCTGTCTTTCCTGCGTCTGTGGAACCGAGATTGTGTTGAGATAAAGTAGAAGAGGAAACGCGGGAAGAGCCGAAAAGAAGAAAGGCCTCATATGATTATTTAAACAAGATAACGCGATTTCTATTACAAGTTTTACAGTAAAAAATGATTTGCTTGTGTCACCATTTCCTTAAGTCACTCCCTCCTGTTGTTAAGTAAAAACACACACACACTTGTTCGAGTGTGTTCAGAGGTGCTGCTTCTGAACTTTGCACGCAAGTGTGACCTGTAAATGGCTTTGTGGGTCATTAACGCGCCGAGAGAGAGAGAGAGAGAGAGAGAGAGAGAGAGAGAGAGAGAGAGAGAGAGAGAGAGAGAGACATAGACATTCCTGTCTTGCGGGGGCCGGACGACTCCTTGAAGAATGAAACGCTCGCCTTCGACGCTGACGAGCACAAACGCACACGTGCGTGCGCCGCATGCCGCATGCCACTCTTTATCAGCTGTTGTTTGTTCCCATGCCCTCATTACTCCTGGACTCAGGCATATGTTCCTGAGATAAGGACAGCCTGGCTGTATTAATCGTTGGGGGACTATCTGAACGGGCCGGTCGCTGGATGACAACACAGGGTCACAGGGCCGAGGAATTATGAGGAAAAGTACAAACCCTCCAGATAACATCAGTGTCCCGGGCTCAAACCCAGAGTCTGTTGCTGCGCATTAGTCTCTCTTTCCTGTCTCTCTCTACCCATGACAAGAAAAAGCCTTAACCAGTGTCTCAACCCATGGACGGATTATCATCATCACCGGTCCTGAACCGTGTGCCGGTCCCCAAGCGCCAAGAGTTTCGTCGAACAATAGCACGAGGCCACCCACAGCCGCACAGCATTAGGGCTGTACAGAACAGTTTGAAGCTTCATTCATGACGTTGGCGTTCAAATTATTATTATTAATAACTTGCATTGTGTGCATAGTCCAGCCTCCATCTCTCTCACACACACACACAGACACACACACACACACACACACACACACACACGCAGCGAGTGGGTCGGTCCACGTCTCTGTAATTGTCTCGGTCCAAAAGTCTAAACGCTGATTGAAAAAAAGATACAGTAATTTCCAAAATTCCCAAAAAAACGTTATCTAATGAAACACTCCAGTCCACATGTGTTGGTGTTTAGCCTTTCTGAAACAACATTTCCACTGCGGAACACAGACGCCTGTATTCATATTATTCTAGCCGCAATCAAACAGATTGCACAATTGTACAACCGCTATAACACAAAAAAACACAGACACACTCACACACGATCCTGTCAGATCACACGATCTGACAGGTTGTAAACATTTCAGCCAAACATCTAGAAGAGGTGGACATTAATGCCATAATTGTCTGTTGTGAACATCCATCAAAGTTTAAAGACGGACTTTCTGGTTGCACTTTGATCCGTCGTACTTGCAGTTGTTGTGTGCACTCCTGGTTTACATATCAACAATTAAGATAGATATAAAACCTATACAGGAGCAATTTAACTAAAAAACAACAACAGCATGAGCCCTCAGACAATCAGTTGGCTCGTAAGCAAACCATTAGCCACATTCTCTAAAGTGCTTCATCTTGAGGTGAGATTGAAAGATGAAACTGTGATTGATGTTTACACAACACAGTTTAGGTTGTATTTCTACTGTTCGTCTACATTTTCTTTTCCGAATAATTTTGGTTGATCTGCAAGTTTGTTTAAACTCTGTGTGATTGTTCTCTGAGAGGTCGCCATGTTCCTACAGCTCAGCAATTAAGTTGCGGAGGATGCCATTATTATAGATGGGAATGAAAGCTAAGGCTTTGAAAAAGATATCATTAACCAGGATTCTTTTTTCATTTTCTGGTTGATTCTTTGTGTGTGTCTCTAAGAAAACATAAAACAACACGTCCTGACACATCCGCATCAGTTCCTTATACCCGGTAACTGCTGGCTCGCTCTGATCCTACAGAGATCCCAGGAGGAAGACGCAGTGATCCCTGGATTACTGGTGAGGGTTTCTTCAGAGACAGCTGCTGGATTACAGCGAGCAGACGTTTCCCTCTCAAAGAGAACCGACATGTATTGTCACTTTGCATTGGCCACGGGTCTACGGTTGCCTCAAATAGCCTCCTTGAAGTGATGCAGAAACATGTGGAAACTCAAAGGTTCAGGTTTCTTATAATAACACTTCCACTATCACTGTGTATTTGCTCCTTTTGGCCTTCATCCTCCTCCACCTCCGAGCAGGACAATGGTGTTGTGTAGCAGGGACAGGGTGGTCCTTGTGATAGCGCTGAACCCGATGCACTCCACGTTTCCACTTCCTCTGCTGCTGGAATGACGATGCCTCATTCCTACCGTGTGACAGCTAAACTGTCAGCTCCACACACAGTAGGGACCATTTATGTTTTTTCCTGCCTCCATTTGGATGTCTGGATGTGTACCGTAAGATCCACAGACTGTATACAAGAAGAGGACGTCACCCATTGGTTTGTAGACTCGTCCTTTTGAAGCCTCGAGTTCGGTGATTTCACTGTTGCCCTCTTGGATTAAGACAGCTGTCATTTTGTTATTTTTGCGACTAATGAACGAAAGTGACCATATTTAGAATGCGGAGGAGTGACGTAGAGACACCGTATACAATCGTATACAATACGTATCAATCACAGTAAGCCCCACCATAAAGCATCCCCTGCTTTATGGTCTGTTTGACTCTAAATGGAGCATAATGTACTGAATGAACATCATGCTGTATTGAAGAAGACTTGAAACTAGAGATTGAGATCATAAACTCATGTTTACAATGTTTACTGAGGGAATAAATCAAGAGAGAAGTAGTCATTTTCTCATAGACTTCTGTACAATCTGACTTCTTTTTGCAACCGGAGTCAAACTCGAGGCTTCACAACGTCAGTTGTGAATATCCGAATAAGCCAAGTGCTATGATGTCAACTGAGAATGTTCATGCTGGGGAGCATGAGCATTCTGGACACTTATGGGCTTTTACACAATGTTGACCGTGTACACAATATATCTCATGATCTAACAATCATACTTGTGCAGGGACTTCGCCGAGCACGTTCATGCTTCCAAAGGGATATATCCTTTGGATTTGAATGACTTCATGACCAGGGATGCTACAAAACAGAGTTGAACAGAGCACAATCTCCTTTTTATATTTCTCTCGGGCGTTTACAGGGAGAGTCATCCGACTGAACAATGCTCCTTCCTCAGCACTTCTAGGTGGAGAATACCACTGGGTGGGTGAAGAATGAGGGCGGGGGAGGAGGGGTACTTCCCCAGGCATTAAGAACTGCTGAGTGAGGACATGATGAAAAGGGTCTTGAGTTTCTACTGGGGCCACTGTGAAATGCATGACCTCTGGTTTCTTGTGGAGAATGGATCTTTGCTGGACGTGAAACAGACAGAGAAGCAAAAATATGGCGGGGGGAAATTAAATAGAGGAAAACAAGCAGCCATCAGGTGAAATTAGTAAGAGTCATTGTTGGAAGTTATGAGCTTTACTGTTATCACATACAATTACCGCGTCATGTTTTCTCCAGATAGCCATACAGGATGTGGCAGATTGATGTTTATGGTGCATGCGGATAAGCTGCTGTCAACAACTTGACCATCTATTCGCTCATGTCTTTCTTGTTGTCTGGTCTCCTGCTCATTCAACGTACGTTCCAACCCAGAGCCATGTGCTGCAACATTAGCTTTCTCTCATTCCGCAGGACAACAGGTGGACGGACACACACACACACACACACACACACACACACACCGTGTGCATTTCAACGCGCTGTAAGCGGCTGCTTTCAATTAGCTGTGGGAACGGTGTGTGCGCGCGAGCGAGACACCGGGTAGTTTACGTACTTTCGGAACCCCCCCAAGTGTCGTATGCTAATCGCCTCAAGATGTGTCGATTAAAGGGCGACACAATCACGTGTTCGTGTGAGCTGCTGTAGGAAATGCTGGTGGAAACAGAGCCGTGGAGTCTTATTACAAGATCTAAAAGTCAGGATCACGACACACAATGAAGCTGAGCGTGTCGACTTCTCATTTGTTTGGAGTTTTTTTTGTTTTTGGCGGTTTCTTTCAAAACCCCGCCTGCTTCCTGTCCTGTTCAGAAGGTGAAGACAAACTTCTATAAGACAGCATGGCATGTCTGGACTTGCCTACAAGAGGGACAAGATGTGTAAATATGTGGTGAAACTCTGCTATACGGGCCAATATTATATGTGTTAGAATAACAGTGTCTAGAACATGATCTGGATGCTTCTTCTCATGCATGTTCACGGTCACTCCTCCAAACTGGCCAAACTATTATTGGACATTCATGAGGACTTTTCTGCTCCGTTGACAAGAGAACTGAAGAGCAGCGTAGACTTTGTCACCTTCTTGGATTCGCTTGCTGCGTTTGTTCGATTAGCGTCACTCGTACTTTTGTTTTCCGACAAGTTTCCAAGTTCTTTTCTATCATATGCACATCGGAAGAGGAAGTCGTCTCTGACCTCCTCTCCGATGGGCCCTCTCGTCACCGTCGGCAATGCGAGTCCATCCACCGTCTTGAATACGGGCTGTCGTGGAAGCATCGGGCACTCTTGGTTTTACTGTTCCCACAGAAATCAGATCGGTTACTTGATAACGAAGACAACCTGTCAGTTGTAGCCTCTGCTGGCTAGTTTTTCTATAGCATGCTATTAAGAAATGTGCAAACCGTTTGTCTGTCTTTTCTTCTTGTATTCTGAATCATTGTCATCACACTTGCATTGTTAATCTCGTAGAACTTGCTTCGGTCACGCCGGCGGAGCAAATTTGAGAAAGAAGAAGACAGAAGGAGTGTTACAATATGACATTATTTCCCCAGGACCCTGACAAGAAAGAGACTTGCAAATAGATGGATCGATGAATTCTCCCTTTAAATATTTGCACGGACTGAAGTCTGTGTGTGTGTGTGTGTGTGCGTGTGTGTGTGTGCGTGTGTGTGTGTGTGTGTGTGTGTGTGTGTGTGCGTGGGTGTGTGTATCCGTGTGTGTGAGGTTAGGTTTCTGCGTAAATTCTTTCACTTATGTCCACAGCTGTTCTCAACATTCCATACTGGAGTCTGCTGGACTTCCAGGAGCTGGCACACACACACACACACACACATTGCATTATACCTCTGTGCACAAAGGTCAGCCGTGGTCTTCGGCAGCCTGAGTTAAAGCACTACCACTGATACTGTGATATAACATGAGTGTGTTCAACACTGTGTCCACACTCAGCTACCCTCGAGGGGACTGCTACTGCAGCCGTCGTTGCGTTAGCTGCTAACATGCAGCAATGTGCCTTGAAAACATACATCAGCCCGTCACTTGCTTGTTGAGCAGGTTGTCATGGCGACAAGTGATTGCGACCAATAGGAATGCAAGTGTGTTAAGAGAGAGAGAGAGAGAGAGAGAGTGGGCGGATCTGACTCACTTAGGGGTTGTGTCTGTGATGTGTGACACATGTGTTGGTCTGTGCTGTTTATAGTGAGTGTAAGTGGGTGGGTTGCTGTGTATTCTGCATAATGGACAGCGCAAAAAGGAAAAGGGACTTTACACATCAGACACAGCGGCATGCAAACCAGGTCGACACATTCGCCTCACTTCTTTTCTTTAGCGCCTCAGAAAGTGCTCAAAAGAACTGAACCCAAAAGTTTCACTCAGACAGAAGGGGAAAGTGCAGTTTGACGTCGGTGGTAAAGGTTTCCTGTATGCCCTGTAACACAACACAGACACTATGATATACTCGAATCCGTCTGAGCAACCGGACCATGCTTGCATTAATCACTCCCCAAGTTTTCATTGCCTCTGCCTTTCGTTGGGGAATCCCGTCGGACAGCGACTTTGCCTCGGTCAGCAGAAGACAGCATCCTGGTCATGATGTCAATCGTGAAACAAGGACTTTAAAACCGTGACTGGCTGCCTTTCAATGTGTTGACATTTGGAGGGGAAAGAAGGAGTGTGCTGATAACTGCTCTGAAAGCTCTTTTGGCGAGCTGTTGCGTAATAACCTGATAAAAGGAGAGCATGCATCATTTTACATCGCCTTCAAATAATTGTCTCCATGTTGGAACTCCTCCCTTTGGAATTGATTTGACAGGGAAACAAAAATCATTAAACATACATGGAGCCTAACACATCTGCTAACATCTGTATTAAAGGTCCAGTTTAACAACACTAAGCAGACCGAGCACCGGTCAGAAGATGAAGGAAAAAACGCACCTTGAAACTAAGCGACAACCTCCGTTTTGGAGAAGTAAAGCCTTAAACTTGCATTCTCTCTAATGGCCAGCAGGGGGCGACTCCTCCGGTTGCAAAAATAAGTCAGATTGTATAGACGTCTATGAGAAAATGACTCTACTTCTCTCTTGATTTATTACCTCAGTAAACATTGTAAACATGAGTTTATGGTCTCAATCTCTTTTCAAGTCTTCTTCAATACAGCATGATGTTCATTTACTAGATTATGGTCCATTTAGAGTCAAATGGCAGAGTATGCTTTAGGGCGGGGCTACCTTGTGATTGACAGGTCGCTACCATGGACTTGTCCGGTCTGGGAGTTGTCCGTGTTTCCGTCTTACAACTTTCACTCTGTCACAGCGTGTTCTCACTTCATGACAGTTAATTGTAACTTTTTGGTCGTCAAAAAAAAAAGTCTTATTCACGACGGCCAAAATGCTGAACTCAAGGCTTCAAAGCGACAGTCAACAAACCAATTGGTGACTTCACGGTGACTGTCACTTCTTATATTTTAACTGGCTGCTTTTGTCAACATGTGGTGGGGTTAGCTGATAGGAAAGGTGTGATAGGAAATATGAAGAGAGAGGGGAGGAGAGAGAGACATAGCCAATGTAATTCAGGTCCAGATGTTGTTAACGGATCAGACTTTATGTCTTGTGGTATAAAAAAATATTACAAAGATGACTACTTGTCATGGGCCAACTATGTTAAAATGATCTACTTGAGTTATGACAACCAAGACTATTTTCGATAGTTCAGACATTTCCATCAGTGGCTTCATCAGATTCTGCTCTGCTATGCTATTCAAACTTGTGTTTTCCATTTTTCAGAGTTGTCAGTTAATCCATAGAGAGAGTTTCAGCTGTGAGCAGGTGCTGAACCACAACCACATTCACTAGGCTCACTTATTATTGTTGGTTGCAGAAATCCAAGATAACTTCAAAGACTTCACAAAGCCTGCTCCAACGCAACGGGTCAATATTACTCAGACTGCATACGGAAACCAGAACGCTTCCCAAACCAAAATCTTGCTCACAGATTCTGAATATCAACGCAGAATCAAATCACCCTCAAATCACCAAATCAACCCCTGACAAACACACCCAGGTCGGGGTTACCCACAGTCAGAAACATACCCAAAATACACTTAGTGGAGGTAACTCCCACGTAGGCCAATTAGTCGCCTGTTTTGACAAAAGCACCGGGGTTAAGAAGTTGAGTTATTTGGCGGCAACCTTTCTTCGTTTTATGAATTTGTATCAAGTGGTACAGCGGGGAAATTCAGCCCTACTCTGGGGGGAAATACACACCCAACTAGTGGGTTACTCACGGTCACACCGGTGAAATACACTCTGGTTCCATTCCGCTTCCAGTTGGCTATTCGTTCGTGTTGACTCCAGGGAAATGAAGAACAGCTCCATTTGAAAGTGAATTGCTGATTTGTTGAAACTGCAATTATACAAGCATGTCTTAACTGTAGTTACCAGATATTGTGAATGTTATACACATACAATATGGACATAGTGATATGGTGTACAAACAAGTAATCCAGCCAAAAGTTTTGCTCATAATGAATACTTGCAAATAACAGAATTGGGAGCAGGTTTTAATGTCTATAAATAGTTATTTCAAAATATCAAATCTACACTAAAGACCACAGATATTGTTTTATTTCTAAACATTTTAAAAAACATGGTTTATCTGTTAAAACGTCTCCTGGAGCCAAAGAAACAAAACAGACAACACAAGAACCACAGCAAAACGTTCTTTTAATAGCTCTCTCAGCCAACGTGGCAGCAGAAAGTCCATCCCATATGTGTCCAATTGTCCACTATTTGTAAAACTCCCCTGGCAAAGTGCGCCTCACACAATGGTCCAGAGGACTCCAGGATGTGAACCTTCTCACGCAGCAGGGACGAGACAAACATGAACGGCTTATTCCAGAACGTTTCATGAGGTTGAATGAAGCCAGTTGGCTGTTCTTTACCAGCATACACAGTCCTGTATGGAGCTCATTGGGCTTGTTAGAGACGGACGACTGCTGGTTTTGACAGTTGGAATAATTGATATAAAAAACTACACCCACTCCTACAGATACTAACACGTCCTATACATCATTCTAGCTCTCGGGAATCAACAAAATATCTCTTAATTTGGTACTTGAATGTATCTGCCAACGCCCATGATCTCAGTGTGACCCCATCTGATCTACAGTTTTAGATACTCCCCTGCAGTTATCATAAATCATATTCGGTGCAATGTAACATTCATCGTGCGCAGTGTTGTGTCATTCATCCATATATGGTATGATGAGGAGATCCAGGGTGGTTTCCAGTGGGAGCATTTCAGATTTGCTTTCGTTGGGTTCATTCCTGCGTTCACATTTGTGTATTTCATCCTCATGGTTACAGAGTCAGCTGTAGGTCCTTGAGACTAGAATGTATAATGTTTGGAGGCTTCAGTATACTTGCTGTACATACAAAGTTGGTGTGAATTAAAGGCTTGCCCAAAAACAGACAGTGCTTTTTTTATTCAGGGGGACTGGGTATTTGAAAGAAACATAGTTTTGGTCTTTGTTTCTCAAATACTTGCACAAGAAATCAGGCAGATTTGAAACAACTGTCTAAATCACTGTCTTAACTTAAACCATTTCAAGAATAAGGCCGGTGATATTCTCAATATTCCATCAGAATCCAGATTGTTGCATTGTAATTCCTGCATAACATAAACATAGTTGAAGAAAATTAAAATACAAATAAAAGAAAGTGTTGAAAAAAGCAAGAAACCTAAATATAGAATATAGAATCGAAGAAAATTACAATCATCTATAAAAAAATATGTCGTGCCTATCAGATATCAGAGTTAAAATGAAAAAGATGGAGGCTAAAAACAAAGTCTGCCTCAATTAAGAAAGGTATCACGGGGTTACTGACACACAGGTGCTGATGTTGTGGGTTCTTCGAAGTGAAATAAAATGGAAGAACTGGATGTCAAGGGGTTAAATGTGTGTGATCACATGTATTTGAGATGGAAGCTTGAGTTCATGGAACCTCAGATCTTAGCAATAAGTGTGGAAGCTATCATAACCAAGATATGGACAACTCTACAAAAAGCAGCTCTTATGGTGCCCACTTTCCTGAGGGCTTACAAGGAACTAACTGCAACTTCATGACCAGCAAGTTGTTGTGTTGGATACTATTTTCAGAACAAAAAAGTCCCTTGTTGGAAACCTGCACAAATTTCCCTTCTAGTCCCTACTTTATTAAAAAAGGATTCACTTTTTTTAAGACACTCAGTTTATTGGTCCCAGGCTGTAAAATACATTCTACTACAGCTGTCATGTGGGACCCAAACACAAACAGGACTGAGCCCTGAGGGAGCTGGACTCGGAGAACTGCTGAGGAGAGGGGTCGACGGGGGCTGTGAGACTAGAGAGAGTGTGGCTCGGTTCCAGTGCTGGTAGAAAGCAGCATGCCCAGACCTGCTGCCTCATATGAGCAGTCAGGCTTTAATATCTCTCTGTCACTGGGCTCAGCTTCTGCGCTGCCATTTCAAATACCGCCGAGGTCACTGCCATGTTGTGAAACTGGATTTGATGCGGATGCCTTTTTGTGACCTCCATGAGCAAACGAGACTATCCGCGAGAAGATTGGCTATTTCTGTATAGCTTATCGATTTATGGCATGCAGATTGACCAGAAAGTCCGTCGGCCCAGACTCCAGCAGGGCCTCGGGCTGCGACCAGTTTACCGTGGACAGGCCCAGATCCGACTTGGCTGCCATCTTCAACTTGCAGTCGGACATCCATCAGTGGCGTCTCCTCCTCCAGTCAAGAGCAGAGCTTTGACCTCGCTACTCCGCCGGCCGCCGCTGGGATCCAACACCAGGAGACCTGGAGACCTAGGCCGAATGGCTGAGCCAGGTGGAGGGAAGGGAGGCACGGTGGAACCAGAACCAGGATTGTGCAGGGCAGACTGTCTTCAGTAAAATGAGAGGTTTTCCAAAGGAACTCCGGTAGCTCGGAAACACTACCGCTTATGTCCACAGGGGCCGCCAAAATCAATGCACAATGAAATTTCAACAAAGTAGCTTTAAGGACCTTATAGAAAAATGTATTTAACATTTGAAATAAATCATTTTGAAACAAATGATTCAGTGTATGTTTAGTGTAGTTATTCAGCTGTCTGTAACTTTGTTCAGATATAGTCTACACTTTATGAACATCTGCAGAAGCTCTGTGGTCTTTCAGAAAGCCGTCTGGCATCATGGCATGGCCCTCAGTTTATTTAAATGTATACAGAGCTGTTTACTGTACCCATTGCCAGTATTAGGATATGTAATTACACACACACACACACACACACACACAGTAATGTTTCCATCACTTCAGAGGACATTACATTGACTGAACTTCATTTGCAGGAGACATAACCAAACCTTAAACCATGTCTTCATCCTAAGATGTAATGATTTAACATTGACTTAGAGTCATTTGCAGGAGACTTTATGTAAACCATGTCTTCACCCTCAAATGTATTTGCATTATGGGGACATGCATTCTGTCCCAGAAAAGAAGGCGGGTCCCCATAACTGAGTGTGTAAACAGATGTGAGTACCCACAACATGAGCTATACACGCCCACACACAGCGAGAAATAGAGGGAGAGCGAGAGTCCCTCCCTCGGTTTCCTGTGAGAGACGCGTGTGTGTTTTTCACCAACGCAGTGTGAGTATGTGTGTGTGTGTATGGATGGTTCAGCAGTTGAGTCTCCAGCTGCTGAGCGGAGTGGAGCGCGCAGCGCAGCGGACGCGTCAAACTCAACCCTCCGCTGGACTCTCGTGTACTTCCACCTTCCATGTGAATGAGAATCTTTTCTGACCGGAGGACACAGAGACATGGAGGGCCCGCGCCGCACCGCATCTTTACGGGGACTTGTATCTATCCTCTGCCTCACTGCGCTGCTGGAGCCCGGGGCTGACGGTGAGTTGCGTGTTTTTTCCTAAACTTTAACAAAACGCTACGAGCTCGCGACGCTCCACGCTAACGTCAGCCTCGCTCTATTTGAACCTGACTCGCACTGTACGTTGTAATGAGTCCGGTAAACGGTGGCGCGAGGAGCCAGGCGCAACAGGTGACTCACACCGCGGCTGAGACACCGCTCAGCTGCGCTAACATGAGCTAGCTGTTAGCCTGCTGTGTTCTTTAATAACATCTCTTCCAATATGAGTTAATAACACCAGCTATAGTACTCTCCTCATGGTTCTAATACAAGTTATAATTCGGTACACATGATCATTTATTGACCAGTAATTTAGACACTCTAAAAGCTGTTTCTATGAATAATATCACGTTTTAATATTCAGTGCAAAATGGCTTACTTGTAAAGATGTTCGTCCTGTCATTGGACACTGACTCTTGGGTTTTATATATTGTTCTCCAGCTGAACTTCCTACAAAAATGTCAATATGCACTGTGTTGTTTTCATACAAATATCAAATATTTGGTATCTTTGAATTTGAATTATTTCCACTCAGTAAGTGTGAGTTTGTGTTGAATATAGTTCCTCAGCTCCTGCCATAGTGTTCAGAGGAGACACTGCAGGTGAATATGGTAAACATTTTGACGAATAGACTTGTTGATAGCTTACATTATGACAATTATTTTGATGACAACGTTTAAATATGCAAATAGTTCATTATCTTACCTAAGTGTGCTTATTTGCATACATTTCCAGACCTGAAACCTGAACATTGATAGCGTCAGGTCCAAAACTTGTTTCATTTTGTTGACATATTAGAGGTTTTTACAGAAGGAATGTTGGATATCTCTTTTTATACCTCCATGAATCAGAAAGTACTGTCAACAACCATAGAAAACACATTTTCAACATGTTTTCACGAACAGAATGTTGTATGAATCTGGCTCGCCGTCTGAGAAAAAGGCCTTTCAAGATATGTTTTGTAAAATTGCATACATGTTGAAGACAGTACAGGTGAAAGGGTTAAAATGTAGATATATATATATATATATATAACTAATGGATATCACCATGAAACGTCCACAGTTGATTAGTTACATTGAGACAATATTTATTTGTATTACAAGTTTGCTGAAAAAATAGCCCAACATCTCAAAGAGCATGAAAAAAGGGACATTGTGTGCCTGGGGTGTCTCCTCTTTAGTCTCCTTGTAAGTGTGTGCAGACGGTCCCACTTTCCCTCCTCTCCACACTGTCATCTCATGTGTTAACAGTGGCTATTTAACAGACTTGGACTCTTTCCACCTGTCAGACCAAACACCTCCCATTTCAGTCAGCCACAGAAACCTCCCCAAGCTTTATTTATTCATTTGGTGACAGGTGGGTAGATTGAACACAGCATGAAAATGACAAGTACAACTCTGCCTCGGTTGCTGTGAACACACACATCATCGTTCCCTTCTCCCTCCTCCCCTCTCCCTCTCTCTCTCTCTCTTTCTCTGCTGTTTGTTCCTGCCCTCCTCCCATGGTGCATTGGGCCTATTTTCAACCTGGAAATCCCACATACCAGAAGAGACTGTGTGGTCCTGCTTGCATTGTATGCGTCACAAATAGACATCAACACACACACACACACACACACAAAAAGACACGCAAACTCCCACCCACATGCCCCCCCATGCTGCCCACCACCGCACATTAACACACTCCCTGTTATCGTGACTCCTCCGGAGCACCTCGGCCCCCGCAGGAAGCCGCTCCCCGTTACCCCGAGCAGCTTGACATGTTGGGTATCCAAACACCAGGGCCGGACTCTGTTGTTTTTTTGGTGTGTTTTTTTATATTTTCTTTTCGTGTTTGCTTGATGTCGATACCCGTCCGCTCAGTTGGCCCGTCGCAGGAAGGTTCCTTCTTCCTTCCTTTCCAGGGAATCTCAGTGTCCGTGCAGAGGCCATGCCTGCGTGTCCCCGATGGTGCCGGCAGGACGCGAGCTATTCTGAAGCCGTTGATCAAAAAGCCGAGGCTGAGAGGGAAACGGATCAATAAGTTATTTTGAGACACAGAGAGATCGTCTTGTGGGGGATTCTTTGATTTATATACATGTGCGTCATCGACGATGCAGAATAATTCAGCAGTTTGACAGAGAGAACTCTTCTCTGTGTGAGATAGTGTTTCATTTAGATGGCGGTTCCAATACCGGTGAAATTCCATGATTCCCTCAACCTCAGGTTTCTCGCCAAAAACGAAATTTTAAAAGATAACAGGTATCATGATAACGTTACAATTTACATTCGCCTAATTCTTATTGAATAGAGCTTGAACGCATCAAAACGAAAGTCAATGCGACCTCCGTTAAAGTTAGCTGTTAGCTCCGTTAGGACTGTGGGAAAACGACTACCGTCACGTTTTTCTAAACATTTTGGTGTTGATTTGGTACCAAAGTATCAGTTCCGTCCCACAAAGCCCAGAGTCCCTCTGTGTTTACACGGATTAGATTGCTCCTCAGTGCGTGGAAGAGGAGAACAGAGACGAGGTCACCCACTTTGACCTCACTGAAGTGCCTCCCTTTTTTTTTACCATATTAGTCGACTTCCCCTCGCGCTCTCCCCTCTCGACTTGCTTCGCCGACTCCCGGGGTCAAAGAGGAGAAGGATGGAGGCGGAGGGACAGGAGGGGAACCGGAGAGAGTCAAGGGGAGGGAGATAAAAACAAGTGGAGGAATGAGAGGATTACTTGCAAGTCGGAGGGAGTCGTGTCAAGAGGGAGTTGCGGAGGTGGGAGGATAGATTTCAGGAGCGGAGGGAGAGAGGTGGGCTGCCTGCTGTGGCAGTTATTTAGCACCGCGCAGCCTCTTGCCAGTTGTCTCTGCTGGTTTCAAATATTCTCCTGTTTTTTTAAATGTTGCTAAATCCTTTTCCCAACCGAGCGTTGCCCACTTTATTAAACCACTGAAATACAGAAATCTGTCATTTGAAAAATTGCCATCTGTTCCTACAAAAACTTAAGTGCTCATGCGTCCCTCATAGTTTTCAGGACCTTGAAGTCACTCTGCCCTATAGTAGGCACTCTGCCTGGTGTGCACATTTGTTCCTTTTTCCATTCCCATTTGAGCAGTTCGGAGCGGTCCTTTCCTGTATGCGGGTGATAAACTGCTGTCAAGTTTCCTGTCTGTCCTGCCGTCCACTGTGAGCTCACATCCTCAGTGGATTCCCAAACCGCTGAGGATGTGAGGAGAGGGGGGGGGGATAGAGGGGGCCTTCCAGCTGATGGGTCGAGGTGCTCGGTTTGCTTTTATAAGACAGGGAGGTTTAACTCACGATGAGCGAAATTCTGCTTCATGTAACCTCCAGAAAAATATGTTTGGATTGGAATTATTTCAGTGGATAGATGTTGTTGTTTAGATTACATTGGATATGATGGGATTATTAGGGTGACGATGTTTTTAGTTGACTGTCAAAGGCAAGGAGGAGGAAATATTTGTAGGAATAGTAAAAACAATGCAATGAATATATTAGGGGTGTAACGGTACGCGTATTCGTATTGAACCATTCGGTACGAGGCTTACGGTTCGGTACGCATGACGAACCGAATACATATTTTTTTTAAAAACCTTTATTTAACCAGGTAGTCCCATTGAGATTAAAAATCTCTTTTGCAAGATGTAAGTAACAATACTACATAACATTAAGGAGCAGTTTTTGTTTTTTATGCTTATGTGTTGCTAAGAAGACACCCCAGAAGATGAGTCACTCAGGCATAAGAATAACTTTATGATGTTAGCTTTAATGAATAAATATATTTTAAAATCAAGTACATTTCTCTGGCATTTATAGTTTTCTACTGGACCGAAACGGACCGAACCGTGGCTCCACTGTATCGTACCGAACCGTGAATTTTGTGAACCATTACACCCCGAATATATGGTTATTCACTTTCTTGCCGTGAGTTAAATGAGAAGATTGAAACCATGTCTCATCTCTGTGCGAGTAAATATGAACCTACATGTTTTGTCATTTTTATACGTTTTTAAGCTAAGCTAACCGCTTCTTGGCTTCATATTTACCATACAGAGATATCATTCTTCTCATCTTACTTGCAGCACATTTCCCAACTCTTCCTTCAAAACGGTACAGGAATGGGTTCATTTTGACCTCCTGTCATGTGCGAGTTCCAACATGTCCTCTAACCGCAGGACCACACAGGTTGTTTGTTCCTCCTAAGACCATAGACTGTGTTGTTTAGAAGTGGACGTAGTCATCTTGACTGGACTGTCATGTTGAAGCCTTGAGATCGGCGATTTCGCCAGCTGTGGCCATGTTGTTGTTTTTCGCCACCAATGAACAGAAGTTACCATATTTGGAATGCGGACGAGTGACGTAGAGACGCCGTGTACGACTCTGCAGCGACCTGTCAATCACAGTAAGCCCGCCCTAAAGCATACTCCTCTTCATGGTCTATTTGACTCTAAATGGACCATAATGTACTAAATGAACATCATGCTGTATTGAAGAAGACTTGAAACTAGAGATTGAGACCATAAACTCATGTTTACAATGTTTACTGAGGTAATACATCAAGAGAGAAGTAGAGTCATTTTCTCATAGACTTCTATACAACCAGAGGAGTCGCCCCTTGATGGTCAGTAGAGAGAATGCAAGTTTTAAGACACTTAAATATTGACTTCACTCTACAGAATCGGAGGTTGCCGCCTGAAATAGCGCCCCCTACCAGTGTCAGGAGATCAACACAACCATATGAACGCAATGGTTGCAGTTTTAAACACGTGGTTAACGTTGTGAAATGGTCGCAGTTTGGTTGGGTTCAGGCAACAAAACTTGGTTAGGAAAGCTTGTCGTTAAGGTTCAAATAAGTATGTTTGTTACGTGACTTAAGTTACCACTGACTGTAAATAACCTACATTACGTATGTGATGTAAGTTAACGACTGAAATACACGGGGGGCGTTCAACATAATGAGCAATTTCTTTTACCTGCTCCACAGACTTCGTTTTGCTAAGTACCCCTGACCTCGCCACGTGGACTTTGACGCCTTTTATACTACTTGACTTCCTCCTTTGCTCCCGTCATAATAACTGGGGCCGCTAGAGGCAGCCGCCTAACAATACACGTAAAAATGGGTCGTAATAACATATTTTAACAGTATAATTTGTATTTTTTAAAAAGACATTTGATGTTTAGAGTTATGGTGATATGTATACTGTGTGGTATGCTATTTGTATCTCTTTCTCTTGTCATATTGCTAACAGAAAAATAGCTGCAAAATATGTACCCGACACACTTTTTGCCACATGTATAATTTTATGTTTTTATTTTAGATGACAGCATTATTGTTCTTTACTGGAGCATCTTTGTCTTCATTTTAACACTTTTCTTCACTTTCTCTGGTGCCAAAAAGTGAAACACAGGTAATATTCATGTTATTCAGTGGTCTGACAGTCAGACGGAAGCAGATCGCAGTAGCACCATTTCCCTCCTGCAGTAACAGGAACACAAAGAAATCTCACATAACAATTACAGCCCCTTCAGGAGCCATCAAGAGCACGGTTAATGACAGACCATGCTTTCCTGTGACACACTGAGGTCACCGTTGTTTTCATACTATAATTCCTACACATGGAGTAGCAGCAGGGAAAAAGTGCAGCCGTAATAAAAAAGAGAAAGTCAAAGCGCTTTTGCAGCTGGAACAATGACCCACATACCACCACAGACCTTCATGTGCAGCAACACTTTAACTCTCCGCACCAGCACAATCTGGTGGGATTGCAAAGTTAAGGGCGTTAAAGCTGCGGCCTCTAACTATCGAAGATCAACAGCGCTGTTATTTCCTTTTGTCTTGGTTTACCATTAGTACCAGAGAAAAAAAATGAATGTCTCTTCTTCTCAGTCATAACGGTGTCAAATTCAAACATTTTACACATTTACTGCAATCGGCTTTTATATACATCCCTGAACATGCTGTCTGCCATCGATTCATGTACAAATATTTGCTGTGTGTTGAAAATCTGGAGACGATATGAAAAAATAAATGAATATTACTTTTTTTATTAAATGTCATGAAGTGTTCTAAAACATGTACCTAGAAGCAGTGACATGCTAACCGCTGGCATTTCTAAGGTGCCAAAGTGATTCAAGACTCTAGCAAGTCACTACAAGACCTGGCTCCCCCTAAAACCACTATTTATCACTAAACTGCTTCCAGTCATATTGCTAAGCTAGGTTCCACACGCATCCCGGCTCCAGATCTGTACTTAAAGGTTCTCTATATGGAGTTCAGAGGACACCTATTGCCTTCACACGGCTGTCACATGCCGTCGGCTGAGGCGGCTGCTAGCAGCTAACAGTGCAAACAGCGGCAACAGTGCTGGCAGAGCTAACTGTGGTTACCTGAGGGGGAACCGGAGGGCTTATCAGCTGTAACCGCTGTGTTAGCGCCGGCAGAGCGCCGGCCATTAGCCAGCCAGTCAACGTATCCTACGTATCAAAATAAACTTCTGTCTTCACAGGACACTCAGTTAGGTTTAGGCAACAAAATGACTCAGTTAGGTTTAGGAATAGATTGTCGTTTGGGTTAGAACAGAGGTCGGCAACCTTTACTATCCAAAGAGCCATTGAGCGTCCACACTATGCCGGAGTTTTCAAAGCAACGTTTGAAAACTCCGGGGTTGCTTTGTCGTGTGGACGGCGTTAACGCACACATTTGTAAACGATCACGTGTTCACGACTTGATTGGTTCTTAGCAGTCACGACATGTCCTTCCCTGATTCGTCACGCCCCTATCACGTGACCCTTTCCCGGAAGGGAAACTATAAAGGAACAAAACACGAATTGCTCTCCAGTAGGACAGACTTCAGACACCAGCAGAGCTACAAGTGAGAACAGACAACAACGAAACTGAGGGAACGAGTGAGAGACGTGTGTTGATGGACCATAATCTAGTAAACCTTTATGTGTAAGTGTTCATTTTAAAGTAAATTTGATGAGAGAGAGAGAGAGAGAGAGAGAGAGCAAGATCTGAAAAATAAAACTTTCCACGAAATTTGTCTCTTTGAGTTTATAGAGGAAGATTTTAGAGAAGATCTTAATTATCAAACATGACCTTTCATTTTTAAAGACTACTTTATTACTCTGTCGTATTTTTTTAACTTGGCAACCAATCTACTTCCTGTTTACACCGACACCCACCCGCATGCCCAGTGTACGTGAATAGTCACGTGATATTCGTTTTCAGCCGTTTTAGTCTGGACGGAGATCATTTAGAAAACGATGCTGAAACGCCGTGTGGACGGAGATCGTTTTTGTTTGTTAAAACGAAAACGTATTAGTGTGGATGTAGCCTCAGTGAGCCGCAGCAGAGGGGCTGAAGAGCCGCATGCGGCTCCGGAGCCGCGAGTTGCCGACCCCTGGGTTAGAATAACCACGGAAGGGCCGTCACAGAAGTACGCAATTTACGTGACAAAAACATTGACTTTTCATTTCTCATCTCATTCTTGTTCAGTTTCTAAAAATGTTAAACTTTAAATCACTGTTAAATCACTTTAACAGACACGTGTTCACACAGAAGGTAAATACAGTAAAGGGCTATAGAGAGTGAAGACCAAGCAACACATCCTTTACCAGGAAAAACGACCAACAATCAAAAAGCTAAATGCGCTCTTAATGTGCAATCAGCATTGCACAACAGTATAATAACGATTAATCGACACCATAAAAGACTTGACTGAGCTCACTGGCTGCACGGTGCAACTCTACCTCCGTTCCTCACTCACGTTGTAGTCCTTCTCTGTGGCACTTTGCTGCACTAAATCAGCAGCTTTTTATTTGTCTCTGAGGTTGTGCGTGGGTGTCAGCGCCCTGCTATTTCACGCTTCTCGGCCATGTCACCAAACTAGACTCTTACCGTGTGACGGAATGAGTATTGAAAGTATATTAACTGTGCTTATTGCACACAAACACACATCCGCCCACGTAGACGTACAACCGTAGCAGTGAAGGCCTCAAAGGAGAGCACGTAGAGTTTGACGACACGTGGGAGGCCAACGAGAACTCACGCGAGTCAGACCACTGGTCGGGTTTCACAGCTCGGGCTCGGCAGACATCGCTGCCGTGTCAAATGATTTAGCGATAGCACGGGCTGCTCCGCGTGCAGTTGTTTTGACTACGTCTTGGGTTTCAGACGTGTGGGGGCTGCCGTTGCTGTTGTTTGCAAGAAAGGGGGGATGTATGTGCAGACTGGAGTTTGATCCTTTCCTTAATGTAAGAGGTGGACGTAGTCACCGTGACGTTACCCAGTGGGGTTTGTGGAAGATGTGGAAGGCTGATCTGACAAATAGATATTTTATAAGGAGCAGAGCTCAAGTGTAGGGAGTGTTAGCGATGTGATGGATAACATAATTATTTTGGATGCTCATGAATGAATTGTTCCAAATCACAGAGCGTTGCAATTAGCTAGTTCATTTATTTTAGAAAAATCGGAACCAGAAAGCCAACATCTTTTCAGAAAGACTGAAGAAGAAGACAATCTCTACAAATCATTGCATCGAGTTAAAGCAGCTAGGGGAACAGCTGCAAATTTGGGCGTCAACAGGAGATCGCTGCTGTTTATTTCAACCAGAAGAGTAGGAAAGGCTGATGTACATGGTGCAGAGCTGGAAGGAATTAGGTGTTCTGCTTGGTGAAGCTGGACCAGAGTTTTTAAAACTCAGCTGAAGGAGATCCTTCTGCACCACAACACCTGTGTACTATACACAGCTTCCAACCCACCCTGTAAGTCAGCCTTACTTGAACTCAAAAGCCACCCGGAGAAATCTTATTTTCTGCATGTTTAAGCTCTGAAACCTCCAGTCTGACCTGGGTTTCTAACACAGCCTGGCCTAGCTAGGCTATCGGTCAGGGGGCTTGCAGCCAGAGCAGGCAGGTCTGAACAGGTCATGGACACGTAGGCGGCTGTAGGAAAACGACAGGGGTGAGATTGTGCTGATTACACTGCAAGTCCAGGCGGCTACCACATGCAATGCCTTCCAACCAGCCCAGGGTGACGGTATCCCACAATGTGACTGTATCTCAAGGAAAATGATGGAATACAAATGCAGATTTTTAGCCTGTCAAACATGAAAAGAGCATCCAGTAAATGAAAAACGGGGTTGCCATGAGTTTATGATTAGCCGGTTTCGTCATTTTGTTTCGTAGACCTTGTGAATCATTTGTTACACGGAATCAACTTCGCAGGCAACTGATTTGTCCACTCATCGCTTACTTCCTGAATCTAAAGCACACACGACAGATCAGAAAACACTCTTTGATGCATGAATGAATACGATTTATTGCATCTTTCAGGAAATCCTGCACAGTGTTTTTTTAAAAGATTTTGTGAGATTTTGGGGGTTATGTATCCGAAGTGGTTTTGATGTAAGAAATTGCTGTAGCTTGGCACAGGCTGCCTATTAATTCAGCTGCGGTTGCCTGTGTTGGTGGTTCAGAGTGGCCGTGGTCCAGCACATTTGAGGTGGTTGACATAATCAGTCAATGCAGCCCGGTAGAGGTGTTTTCCTCGTTGGGGTTGTCTGTGTTAACAGTGGTTTACCTGGTTAAATCCTGGCAGCTGATGCTTTCCTCTGATGTGCAGTCAGGATGCACCAATACATTTCTACAAATGTATTTATTTCTTACATTTTGTTTGAAGTCAGGAAAGCGATGATTAAGTCAAGCCTGATGTTGCTCTACACAAAAGAATGATCTCAGTCCATCGGTTTTGGCGCAAAGCCCGGGTATCGGTATCGGGACTGTTGGATCAGAGCATCCAGACCAGCCGGCAACCTGCAGTTCTGCTGAGTGAAGCCAATGTGTAAATGTCTTAAAATCTGCATTCTCTCTACTGACCAGCAGGGGGCGAATCCTCTGTTTTCAAAAAGAAGTCAGATTGTACAGAAGTCTATGAGAGAATGACTCTACTTCTCTCTTGATTTATTCCCTCAGTAAACATTGTAAACATGAGTTCATGGTCTCAATCTCTAGTTTCAAGTCTTCTTCAATACAGCATGATGTTCATTTCGTACATTATGGTCCATTTAGACCATAAAGCAGGGGATGCTTTAGGGCGGGGCTACTGTGATTGACAGGTTGCTGCCGCTACCAGAGATGTATACGCTATCTAAGTCACTTTTCCGCATTCCAAATATAATAACTTCTGTTTATCGGTTGCAAAAAAATCCAAGATGGCGAAATCGCCGAACTCGAGGCTTCAAAAAGACTCCACAAACCAATGGGTGACGTCACGATGACTACGTCCACTATGAAGATCCAGAACATCAATAAATATGTTTCCATCGCTAATTGTTGCATAATTTATTCATTAACCTCAACTTTTCTATTGCTTCAAGTCAGAGCAAGAATATTGCACCAAAGAAATGGTGTTAAAATTGCTGTATTTTCAGTTTGAGCGCAGCACTTGCCTGAAGCATGAAGCTAACCTGATGAATACTTTCTGTTTGTTTGTGTGTGTGTGTGTGTGTGTGTGTGTGTGTGTGTGTGTGTGTGTGTGTGTGTGTGTGTGTGTGTGTGTGTGTGTGTGTGTGTGTGTGTGTGTGTGTGTGTTCTGCAGGTATGCCCTCTTTCTTCCCGATGAGTCAGCTTTGTAAGTTCTGTGATGTGGAGCCTTCCTCCTGCAGCGGCACAGGCACCTGCATGACCAACTGCTCCATCACATCCATCTGCATAGACAGCAACGAGGTCTGTGTCTCCATCTGGTAGGTACCCGAGAGCAGACGGCCAAACCCCTCATCCCTGAGATGGGACTTAACCAGATCAATCTTAACGGATGCAGTTTGAACAATGGCGTCTCTGCTCTGCCCGTCTCGCAGGAGGAAGAACGGGACCGACTTTTCCGTCGAAACCCTGTGCCACGACCCGTCCAAGCCGCTCTACGGTGTAATGCTGGACGACTACAACAGCTCCGTCTGCGTGATGAAGGAGAAGAACACGACGAACGGGATGGCACACATCTGCTCCTGTACGGACGAGGACGAGTGTAACAACCAACTCTTATTCACCCCCGGTGAGTGCACGATGAAGCGAACTCCCTCTACTGAAGTTAAAGCTGCACTTATCAGTGTATTCATTTCAACCGTGGATTAAAACAACTATATCTAATGTGAATTAAGGCCACTTTTAATGATGAAATCATGGAGAATTATCTCTGCATTTGCCCTCTGCATTTAGCATTAGCATTAGCATTATTATTTTAGCATCTTTCAGCTCACTGTTTTGGCTTCACTTCTGGGTAAGTCTCACTGCTCGTATCAACTTCGTTTCCAGCCACATTATGCAGTTATTTTCAATGGAGGCCCCCTCATATAACGGTAGGGGAAACACTGTTATTGAAAGTGTTTCCCCTCCCAAAAATGAACAGCCAGCTCTTTTGGTAGTAGTACTCCCTTTGTGTCTTTTACTGCAAATGAACGCTCATAGACTTCTATACAATCAGACTTCTTTTTGTTATGCACCATGGTTTGAACTAGATAGATGGATTTTTTTTCTGAAGCAGATCAATCTTACTTGTGCTTTAACTGGGTAATCGGAGTTATTGAATTTTCCGCCACTATTACTTTTGCCACTATTAAATCACTTTGACCGATTTAGCCTATCTGGTTGCCCAACTCTAAAATCAGCAGGTTTTCTGAGCAGAACGATACATCTCCAACCCTTCCTCATATTCCAGCTGTAAATGAGCAACCAAAGTGCTTGTGTTTGCCGTTCTATGCCATTCCATTTCCTCCATGTGGTCTATCGCTGCTGCTTTCTTTCGCTTATCAGTTAATCGTTGTTCCCCTCTTTGGGGTCGTCCTCTCACCCCTCCTCCTTTCTCTCCGACCGCCGACATGTGTGTACATCGGCGTGTGAAGCTGTTTCGCATGTGTTTCAGAAGTCCTCTCAGGTCTCACTGTGGTTTTGCTTCTGTGCTGTGTGAATTGACTGGATATTGCACCGTCATCACAAACGGTGTTTCGCATCACACGTAAACACCGGTCGGGGGAGTCCTCAAGACAGGCAGCTGCGTGCGTTCTGTGCCGTGTGTTTGGCTGCTGAGAAGAAAAGTTGAGTGTCTGTCTCAGCGTCTGTGCGTGTGTGTGTGTGTGTGTGTGTGTGTGTGTGTGTGTGTGTGTGTGTGTGTGTGGTGTAGACCAGCCACGCTGGAGAGCTCAGACATATGGTTTCCTGTCTGTGTTTAACTCAAATCAGAAACATCTCCAGCACATGGTGAACTAGACAGAGAACACCTCCATAGTGACGTTTATTTGGTCTCATTTATAAAGTATTTATCATGTGTAAATGTCAATATCAAAAGCATATCTCCTATATATGGTTGTTTTACCAATTTGAGATGATATAAGGTGACGAGGAAGTTGCAGTTCGTTTTACGCACAAATTCGCTCCTGTCACGATTTATTTATATCAGGCCTGTTGGGAATTGGGCCGCGATGGAAAATGAAGTTATGTATTGACGAGGAACTTCCATTCTCACAAAGCACAATCAACGAGGCAAACAACAAAGGTAAAAAAGGATCGGCGGATGCTCTTCAAATCGAATACAACCAAAAGAAGACTTCCTAAAAGCAACCAAAAACAGAAATAAAAAACTAACCTCACATGACTGAAACCAGTTAATCCATATAGGAACTATATCAGGTGGTTTACGAGTCCCTCGATAACCTCAAGACTCGATGCATAGAGTTGATACTTCAAATAGCATTCCCTTCTAGCTTCTCAGTCCCCAAATTGCCTCCTGTGGATTGGATTCGAGATCAGGAATTCCAAAAGAGAAAGGTGGACGTCTCTTCTGTCGACATCTCCGACATTCTGCAACTGACAGGTTCCTTTTAAGGCAGGGCTGTTGTAGTGGATTGCATCAGATTTTTACAGGCGTACCTAAGAAAGTGATGGAGTGTATGGCGGATTATTACCTGGCCCGCATCTGGTTTCAGACCATAGACTGTATATAAGAAGTGGACGTAGTCAACGTGACGGTTTGTGAACTGACTTTTTGATGCATCGAGAAGTTGTCAGCCAGTCAGAGCTTTGTAGGCGAGATTACACGTCTAGCAAACTTACCTAACTATATATAAAAGGTAGAAGGGGACAAGCACCCAAGCAAATGGTGACAAGCAAGGACGAGATGAACACAGCCAGTCGGGTTTATTCAAGTCAACCTACAGAACTAACCGCTCTCAGCATGTTTCTTCAATCGTCTTGTAAAAATGTCAACTGTTCCGCTACCAAAAGCTTCTGCAAATGAGGTCAGCTGGATGGATTTGTCGCTCGCTAGAGATCAGTATCCCTACGGTGATCAATGAGCAACAAGCATCAAGACGAACTGGAAAAAAGGAAGCACTTCATCCTAAATTCAAGTTCAGTAGTTCTATCAAATGAGAGTTTTCTGTAAAAGGTAATCTATCTGTGTGTCTGTCAGTGTGCATCTCTTACTGACCCCCCCCCCCCCCCCCCCCCCCCACACACACACACACACACACTCACACACACACAGAGCCACAGAGCCCTGAGGGTAAGGGTTGTGGTTCCTTCCTCCCATTGAGGACACATGCAGCAGGAAGTCCTTGTTTGTTTACTGGACAACTGCCATGGCTTATTCCTCTACGAATGCCTCATATTGTTCTGCCCCAGCGTTACAGTCTTGTGACATGCTCGTAATAGTGTTTGCCTGCGGTTTATGTGAGTGAGGGTGTTTGTGCATGAGGGAGTGAACATTGTGATCCCACAGCAGCAATAGATCAGAGGCCCCGTTCACACCTGGCTATACTCCGCTCTATGGTCTACAAAATCATCATGCTGTATTGAAGACGACTTGAAACTAGAGATTGAGACCATAAACTCATGTTTACAATGTTGACTGAGGTAATAAATCAAGAGAGAAGTAGAGTCATTTTCTCATAGACTTCTATACAACCTGACCTATTTACGATGAATTATATTTTTTGTTTGCTTACCAAAAGCAGGATAAGCGGAGACTCATTTTACTCTTCAGCTTCTACATCAGTTTTGTACGAAGCCGGGCCAGAATTTAGGTATTTTTCAATGATCATGTCTGTCGCAGCCAATCAGCATTATGTTCTATCAGTGCGTGCACTTTAATATAGATGGGATCCATGCGCTCTCACTCTGAGAGCGCTGGGCCTCTGTGACACAGCAGTTGTTTTTAATTAAGATCCTGTAAAGATGATTCGGAGCAGACCAGCCAATGTCAGTTGCACATGTGTTTCGGTGCTCGTGATCATAGTTTTTGGTGGGAAGGGGAGGCATTGATAGTAAATACCGCCTTGTCACAGTAACATGCTAGTTGTTTTAGTGCTGTGCTCTCGTCAAAGTCAGCTCTGCATGCTTGTGAGGAATGAGATCGGAGGTGGAGCCAATTCATTTCCGGCATGGATTCCTTCACTCGTACAGTCCAAGTTTGTGGGCAGACGTCGCTTGATCCCCCCCCCCCCCCCCTAATTTGTTTCATGGCTTATTTTGATAAGCCATGAAACAAGCCTTGATTCCATCAAGATGAATGAAATCTTCCTCGTAACATCAAGTGGGATTTTCAACGCCTTGGGATGATGATAAGGAAGAGATAAAAATAAGAAAGGAGAAGAATAAATTTGAAACACTTCTTGGTGCAGCCGACAAAGAGGAAGAGGACAAGATGAATGAAGGAATAAATGGCTGTTTCAAGTTGGGTTTTTTTCGTCTTCCTATTTTTTTACAGTTCCTCCTTAACTGTGGAATCTTGGCTTGCTGTCAGGGAATGCGCCAGTCATTCAATCACACAGCAGACTGCTTTATAGGGAAGCAGGCCAACTGTTGCTGTTGAAAAACAGAGACCACTGAGATGGGATGAGGAAGTAGATTGAGAGACGGAGAGATGTTGGAGGGAGGGGATGGTTACCATGACAAGTAAATAGTGAGTGTGATAATCACTTTTAGTCGGTGTCACCAGCCTCCCTGTGGCAGGATTCCTCCTGACTGCTCCAACATAATATGATACCAGCCCGGATAAAGGCAGGTTATTTATATACGTTCACTAGAGTAAAAACTCACAGGGAAAGATGGTAAACTTCATATAGTGACATATAACCCAAACATAATGCTAACGTAGCTTAAACCTAGGAGCCCCTTTGTGTGCCGTGCAGAGGCTAAATGGATTATAACCAGCAGCAAATATTCATCGGTCAACTCCGTTGGCGGTGCTGTCCACGTTTTTCAAAAATAAATGCAGACTCAGCCACTTTGGACTGAAAGGGGTAGTTCAGATTTATGGAAGTGGGGTACTCCCGTGCTCTGTGAGGTAAAATTACCTTTTGCCAATGGAGTCCTGTTGCTTTCCCCATCAGAATCCGCTGTCTGACGACAAGCTGTGGAAGGGGGCAGCAGAAACGCCCATTCAGCTTGGAAATAACTGAAATGGGTAGTTTTGGATTTTTTTGAGGTGGGGTTACATGTATACTCCTGTGTTCCTCAAGGTAAAATTACAGATTTAGTCAATGGGGGCCTGTGGCTTTCCCCGTCGGAAAGGGCTGCCTGATGGCAAGGTCAAGCGGGGGGGGGGGGGCAGCAGAAAAATGTGTTTTAGCCACCTAAAAAAAAAACCTGTTTAGGTGTACGCTGTATTTAGGATTTTATCACCGCTTTATCTTTTGGTCAATTGTGGTTGCGAACAAACAAAATGGCACTGGTAAAAAACCAAGATGGCAACAACTCACGGCTTCAAAACCTTCGGCAGAAAACCAATGACAGTGACCACTTCCACTTCTTATACACAGTCTGTGCTCACAGCTCTAAATGCTGATGTTCTAATTGAAGAATCCATCCGACATTGGCTCAGATAAATGCTTTAATTTTCCTCATAGTGTAAAGACACAGTAGCCTTGTTTTACCGTTCATTCTCATGCAGTTCATGAGGTGGTTCCACCAGAGCGGCGTCTTATCAGCACTTAGCTGCTATTCGTAGACATCATCAGGAAGCTGCTAGACATGACATCATCCGTCTCCATATCACTGTTACAGTTGGTTGACACCAGGAGTCAACATCAGCGATTCATTACCTTTGGAAAAGATGCAAGGAGAAGTCACAGCACACGCCAGAAAGAATTGCGGAGTATAAGCCACAATGGTTTCGAGTGGGTATGTTTGATCAAGTCAACGTGAATAATGAGACTCAAAGCCTCATTGGAGCTGTTTTGCTGGCGCAGCAGACGAACTGGCACGGCGAAGTGTGCTTCGACCTTCTCAGTGTTTACGATGGCTTCCATCTATCCGCCCATCACCTGTTTCGAACATGAAATCATGTCTGGCTGTGTCGTTTTCCTCGGAAAAATTGCTCCTTTTTTATTTTATTTTATTCACTAAACAGCGAGAGGATCCAAGTAATTAGCAACTGGTTGGAGCATTTCAGAGTGTGAGTCAGAAATGGCATCGTTTGAAATCCCAGTGTTCACATCCTGAAACACACATAGCTTGTGTAATTGCAAGCCAGAGGCGAGGATCCCTCTATAAAGTTGGAATGATGTGTCAAACCTCCACGAACACTGCATGAGCTGGCATACTGATTGGAAAAGGCAACACGAGTCCTATTGCCAGTTTGTGTTGGCACCGTCTGATCGGCTGTGTAACTACCACAATTGAACACAGTCGTGCACTCTAATCACGGCATTAAATAAACTTTAAACCTCAAAAACCTCCAAGCGATCTTAAAAAACCCTTAAAGCGTACTCGCGTGCATGGACACGTGGAATTTGAGAAGAAGTGTCTTGACTGTCTGGCGGTCATATTTCACGACCCATTTTAAAGTCTATCTTCAGCGCTTTTGATTCATTGCATCCGTGGCTTTGCCCAAAGCAATTTCAGTGAGATTTACTGCTTTACAATCACACACACATACACACACACACACACACACACTCTCTCTCTCAACCACAAGATGAAGATATGCCACTAAATATTTTTACCTTGCATTATCACACAGCGTACATGAAGGATTCAAAGACAATCACTTCTTTAAAGAGGGATGGTTAGGGAGCTCCCTAATTTTGATTAGGGGGAGCAGACGCGAATGCTGGTTAAAACATTGTGAATCAGACATCCGTTAGCTACGCTAATTAGAAGTCCCCACACACCTTGCTTATATTATCTTCGTCATCAAGTGCATGGAAATAGGCCTTCGACTTAATTGTGTAATGTTTCCCATTTTATAGACCTGTGTGATTTACTGTCAAATATACCAAACATCAAAGACTTCTAAGTAGCATTAGCTTGCTAGCTTTAGTAGCACTGGCTTTCTAGCTAAAATGCTGTGGCTCCTTTTACGATACATTGACACTGTAGCAAGACGCTTAACACTGGACTGGACATGTAAGGACATGTCCATCTCATTAGCATATGATATCATGTAGTGGGCAAGAGCAGGGTGGTCAAATTAGGTGAGGCTGGCAGAGAATACCGGTAATGGTAGACGCCATTGCCGTCCAAGGTTGAAATATTTGCCCTCCTCCGCGACGAAATTTAGACCCGGATGTTACATCGCTGACTCACTCACTCACGCAAGGAGAAAAGTTCTTTACGTTTGCTGAGCATATTAAAAGAAAGCTGCATTTTATAGCTACATGCATTACTCGAATACAATAGAATATAATACAAATACCGTAGTAGACTTAATTGATTTAATGTATTTCCTTCCATCACGGTCTGCCTGATTCCATTTGAATGCATCGTTAGCTTGTTATATAATCTTTTACTTTAGTAAAAGTATTGATACTTTAATATTTTAACTTCAAATTAAATAAGTATTGATTCACAATTTAAAAAACACTTTGTTACAATAAAAGTCTTGCATTCACCCATACGAACTTAAGTAAATGTATGTAAGTATATAACCAAGAAAATGTACTTGTAGTATGAGTAAAAGTACTCATCATTCAGCGAAATTAGCTCTTTAGTTGTTACATTATTACATATTATAATATAAGATTATTATTGTTGATGGAGTAACATACAAGGTGTATTTTTATATGAAGCTGTCTGCAACAGAGCTGATTGTATTCATTTGTTTATACTATTGGATGGTATAACAACGCATTGCATTTCATATACTCATATAAGTCAAATAAATGTAGTGACAAAAAAAGTATATTTCCCTCTGAGATTCAGTGGCGTAGAAGCATAAAGTATAATTCAATTAAAATACTTGAGTAAAGTACCTCAAAATTGCACTTAGGTACAGTGCTTGAGTAAATGTACTTCGGTACTTTTCACCAATCAAATGGGAATTCAAAATGGGAAATATTTGGTGAGAAATGTAAGAAATACATGAATTGGATGAGGTAGTGAAAGACGGTCTAATTTATTGATGTATTTGATGATACTTGTGACTTGGTTGATCTAAACCATTTCAAGGGCTCATTCAAGAGCACTGTGAAGAAAATCTGAACGCAAAATAGACGCAAGTCAACGGTCAGCCCTCGGTCCCGAGCTCCTCATGGCCTGCCAATGTGGCGGCTTGGCTCAGGACGGTCATGTTCCCCGACAGAGACTGAGTGAGAAACCCTTTGAAAAGGAGCCCAGCCAAAGCAGGCCGGGGCCGGGCCAAACCGAGGCAGACAGGCTCCCGACTGTTTTCTCCCCGTCGCTGGAGCTCCGAGGGTTGGCTGCCGTTCTCGTCCGAGCTGGCAGTCCGAGTCAGAGGAGGTAGTTAATGATATAGCTCATGAAGCTGTCAAGGCTGTTGGCAGTGTCCACAGTAGGCCTATTGACATAGCGCAAAGTCTTCCCCCTGCTGAGTTCATAAACGTAAAGATACAGATACATATATAGTGTACCGGTATATATACAGTATATTTATGAATGTATTCTACTCATCTTTACTTATCTCCATAGAGCTGGGGAACAGCGTGTTTTTTGTTTTCATAGCACAGGCCTCAAGAATAACTTCACTGTGGTGGACTCGCTTGTGTTGGACTGTTTCTGTATGCAGTGCTGCATGCACACAAATCAGGTGTGTCCTACAAAGACCTGCTTTTACACCACCATCTTCCAAAGAATGTTTCATGAGTGCTGGATAAATCATGACATGAAGGGAATCCAGACGCTGTTTGGGTTCCAAACTATTAATATGTAGTCGTTGTCATTGTGATGGATTCAAATGGCCTACGCTTGCACGAGGGATCCAGGGTATTTGATATCAGCCTCGCTTTACTCCCGATATCCTACACGTCACATGTCACAGCTATTTCAAGTCACTAACACAAACCAAACATTACAAAACGGATAGTTCCGGTCCTTGATTGCGACTGGCTGAGCCACGTTCAAAGCCGGCGCTCAACACACAGCTGTGATCGCAGTACATCAGTTCTTGACCGCGCCAAAAGAATCGCGTGAATTTACTGGATGGGCTAAGCGTGGTGCATGAGATGGACGGTCCGATCATTTCGAGGCAAATCAAATGATCGGACACGATTTGTTGATTGCTGTCGGAATGAAAAGAGACTTTCAACAAATGCTTTTGACCCCAGTCTTCAAGCTGTTTTCCGTGTTTACAGTGATTTTACAACAGCTAAGGGGCGTTGTTTTGGCACAACGCAGAGCTTATTGGTGTATTGGCTTATTGCTGAGCTTCCCACTGCTGCTAGCTCACATGGAAAGTGTTCAACTTGCAAAAACATGATGTAGCTTTCAATATGAAGCAGTCGTTGGGAATTTGTTTCGCCGGTGAACAGATGCACAGTGGTCCGACTGATATTTTTCTGACAAAGTCGCCGCTCTGCGAGTGTTTGCTGTAGTATAAAACCAGACTTTCTGCCAGGCGTCACTGAATCAACCAGGTCTGAAACCTGAAGGATTCCAAATGGAATCTTGGCTAATGTGTGCTGCACACATAATGGGTTTATCAATGGCCATATGTGTTATTGGAACAGTGTTGTTGTGTTGGAGGCTTCAATTCACACAAAAATGTTAGCGCCTGCCGCTATTTTCCCGGTGAGTTGTGTAAAAGTTATTTACCAACAACAATAAAGCACTGAAAAGTAGATTTAGACCATCTTCTCTGGTTAAGCCCAACCAACCTACGCCAATCTACCGCTACACTACTAATGAGCTTTCTTCAATGGAAGGCTTTTACATGGCAGCAGCTGCGTTAACGGTCCTAACACTCCCGGTGTTGCACAGTTACAAAAACCTCTTAAGACCTCCATCTCATCATCTGTCTTGTTTTCCCAGTCGTGGATCCAACCCCGGACGATCCCTTGGTGTCGGTGATCCTGGTGAGCCTGCTACCCCTGCTGATGATGGGGGTGGTGGTTGCCGGAATGTTCTACTGGTACCGAGCCTACCAGCGACGTATTAGCCAAGAGTGGGAGAGCAGCATGAAGAAGCGTAAGCCAAAAGCCGGCGGGCTGGACTGCAGCGACGCCTGCGCCATCATGATGGACGACGACGGGTCGGACAGCAGCTCGACGCACGCCAACCACCTGAACCACAACACCGATCCACTGCCCATAGAGCTGGATATGATGGTACAAACCTTGTGGCACTTCAGAGTTCTTCTGCTCTAAACCACACAAACTTAAATTCTCACCAATGTCATCACTTTTGATCCCGTCCCAGGTGGGAAAGGGTCGCTTTGCCCAGGTGTACAAGGCCAAGCTGAAGCAGACCACCTCGGATCAGTTCGAGACGGTGGCCGTGAAGATCTTCCCCTACGAGGAGTACGCCTCCTGGAAGAACGAGAAGGACATATTCTCCAATACGGACCTCCGGCACGAGAACATCCTCCACTTCCTGACGGCTGAGGACAGGAGGGTGGAGAAACAGTACTGGCTCATCACCGCCTTCCACCACAGAGGAAACCTACAGGTGAGACCGCCACTTTAAGGTAACCCAACATGAGTAGGGCAGTATTACTTTAGGGCAGTGGTGGGGTAACTAGAGGTTAACTTCTATATTCATCTACCTGGACCCTATTCTCCTATATTTTTGTGTCCAAGTGAGTAATGGGGACATTACATTTTCTGAAATGAATCCAGTATTTGGGGAGAGCCCCGGAGACGCCAGCCGCTAAACGGGCTGCCATGTAATGGCTCAGTGCAACTCCTCTCCGTCAATGTATGTCCACTAAAGGAGCTGGTTGTTGCCACTGACAGACTCAGATTGTTATTATCGCTCGATCCGGTCTGTACATTGATGGTGAGGAGTTGCCCCGAAGCAGCTACTGTCTGCAGCGTTCTCCCTCAATGCTGGACCAGTTTTAATGAAATGTAGTCCCCATTACTCACTTACACGAAAAAAGCATGGGAACATGTGGCCCAGGTTGAAAAATACTGACGGTACCATTTAAGTCAATGTCCTTAAAAGTAGAAAAATGTCCCCTATGACTATTATATTATTATATTTTGTTTCATAAGATTATTATTATTATTACAGGATTTTACTGTTTTGTGGTTTGAGGCGGCGCTCGTTATTTCCATTGTGGATTAATCTGCTGATTAGTTTCTTCATTAATCGATTGATTGTTTGGTTTGTAGAAATAGTGAAAAAAGTGAGAAATGCCCATCACAATTACTCAAAGTGACACCTTCACCATGTTTGTTTTGTCCAAACATCATCATTATTACGAATACATCACTAAAATACCAAGCAGCAGCTGGACCCACAACTTAGCTGTACTTTTACATTGTCATATTTTCTGTCTGCAAAAATCATAATTTGTAAAGTAACTAATAACTAAAGCTGTCAGATAAATGTAGTGAAGTCAAGCTTTTTTCATTCATAAGTTACAATCTTAACCTGTTATAAATCCCTCTGCCCTCCAGGAGCACCTGACGCGTCACGTGATCAGCTGGGAGGAGCTGCAGGTGCTGGGCATGTGTCTGGCCCAGGGCGTCGCCCACCTGCACAGTGACCGCCTCCTCTGTGGACGCCCTAAGGTCGGACAGAGCGAAAAAATCTTCACTCATCATAATAACTGACACACTGTTAAAATAGGAACAGCAAACAACACATCTGCCCAGTCTTTATTATAAGTCCTAATGATGAGCAAATTATACAAAAAGTCAAAATTCTTACTGGCTATCCCCTAAAGTGTAATACATGCCAGCAGTGTTAATGTGAAATGTCTTTGTATATAATGTATTGTGTTTTTATTGATGTAATAAGTACTTTTGTCCCCCATCCTTCTATCGTACCCTAAAGGTGCCCATAGTCCATCGAGACCTGAAGAGCTCCAACATCCTGGTGAAGAACGACCTGACGCTGTGCCTGTGTGACTTTGGGCTGGGACTCCGCTTGGACAGCACTCTGACTGTGGATGACCTGGCCAACAGTGGGCAGGTCAGAGAAAAAGTCTCTTTGAATCACTTTTCTTCTTTATTTTGTGACTTAGTTCAAAGAGCACATTTGAGTAAGGTACTGGACTTACCTGCAGTCCTCCAAACGATCTAAAGAGTCAACTGCAACTTGTCTATAGTCATCATATACAAGTATGACCTGTGGTGGAAGAAGTACTCAACTCCGCTCGTTAAACTTGGACAGGTAACACCAGCAAGAACAAGTTGGATCTTTAAAATGTAACCTTTCTGGTTGCAAAAAGAAGTCTATGAGAAAATGACTCTACTTCTCACTTTATTTATTTATTTATTACCTCAGTAAACATGGATGTCTGTGTTTTTCTTCATCTGAAAAGTGAGTAGTAATTCAAATTGTCCTAAATGTAGTAAATAAGTACAATAATTCCCTAATTCCCAAAATGTAGTGGAGCAGCAGGAAATGGAAATACAAGAGCAAAGTTGTGTACTTCCCTCCACCTAATATGACATCAACACATACCTGCAAACTTGTCCCTTTTTCGGCGAAATTCGCCGCTTTGAATCAAAATATGTCATCCACATGAATCGTCTAGATCCGTAGAGTTTCTTTTCGCGTTTCTCAGATTGTTTTGGCACCCCTCTCTGTTTGCATTCAATTAGCTTTGTGTGTTTTTTGGCGAGATATGAGCTGGCTCTGTCTGTGGGCTCTGTGTCCTGTGCTTGCATATGACTCACCGGCTGGAAATGCAGCAGCGACAGGTGAGAGAGAGTTGACAAACTTATTAAACCAACACTTGTGACCCAAATGGACCATAAAAAGAGGAGAGAGGAAGCGTAGAGGAAGCGTAGCGCCCACCCTCCGGTTCCCCATCAGGTAAACACTGTTAGCTCTACCGGCCAGATGTTTGGTCATGATGACGTCATAAAATATGACATGCTTCATTTGAAAACCTCAAAGGAAGCTTAGAAAGTAAAGTAACATTTGGTACAACCCAACAGTACATGCAAACACACACAGCCATGACCACCAGGTTCTTTATTTGTTCCTGTGCTCTCCGTGATATAGTTTTATCCATTCAAATGTTCAAATGATGATCTGTGGCTGTCACATGGTGTTCCATTCACAACTGGAACTTCCCAGCTGGTAGGTTGTAATTATAACCTCTGTGTGTGTTCATGTGGTCCAGAGCGGAAAAACCTGCGAAGAAAATTGGGCAGCCGCACAATATGCTTTGTCTAAAACAAATGGGTTCAGCGTGCGCCTATTATTTTGCAAACATATCCTGCCAGCGAGCTTGTTCGACTTTGTACACCGGCAACAGGAAGGAGATCAAATCTCAGTCGTGGTGGGAGAGGCGCACGTTGGGTCCGTTTCCTAGAAAGTCCATGTTTTTTTTCGAGGTGAGGAAACAAGGGTTTCCAGACAGCCAATGTATTGCAAGTACAAATATTTCACCGGCGCGACCCGAGTCTGTACCAGCGTGTTAACCCCTCCTGGTGTCTCTGTGCCGCAGGTGGGCACGGCGCGTTACATGGCTCCGGAGGTGATGGAGGCCCGACTCAACCTGGAGAACATCGAGTCCTTCAAACAGACCGACATCTACTCCATGGCCCTTGTGCTTTGGGAGATGACGTCCAGGTGTGAAGCCGTCGGAGGTCAGTGCACGCACACACACACACACTCATTAATGACATGTTTCAGGCTGTGGGAAGTATGATGCCATGTAACACACAAGCACACACTTAGAGAAGAAAACAGATGCTACTGAGGTGAAGTGTCAACCACTGAGACAACTCAACAGGAACAACTGGCGTCATACGTTTCGGGGTCATCACAACAAGTTCAGTGGGCGATCCGATTGGCCGGTAGCGATGTCAGCGGTCCTGGCATGTAGCAGTGGAGGCAGCACGTGCTTCTGTTGATAATTAACTCCCTTTCACTCCGGTGCAGGAAACGTCTAAAGGAAATGTTTATCGCTGTACACAACTGGTCTTCTTCAATACAGCATGATGTTCATTCAGTAAGCCGTTCGGTTGTATCTAGCTCCACCCTCGACGAACACGATAAACACAATAAGCATGAGTAATATCGGCATCCAGTCTGCATGGCTGGAATAGACTGTAGACAGGTCTGTGTGCAAGATGTAGAAATATATACAGGTTGCATTCGTTATGCAACTTTTCTGACACAAGATCATGTCCTTAGACTTCTACTGACACCAGACTGGCTGCAAGAAAAACTTTTTTCTCTGCCACAAATTTTGAGACGCACTTTCATCCATTTCTTAAGAAGAAGTGGATGAATTATCATCATATTGCACATGATGGTGCATACTGTAATCTGAGAGTCCATATATGCATATATACAACGTGACCTACATAGAGCAGACAGGAGGTTGAGGTTACTGGTTCCTGTTTTTTTTGGGGGGGTTGACGGTCACGTCTGTCGGACTGCCCCTCGACCTCAGCTCCAGATCTGCAGCGGGAATCTTAGGAATGTCTGATATGTGAGAGAGACGATCTGAACTCCGCTGTTGCCCTTCTTTGGGCAGGAAATCAGGGGGAGAGAGCGGGTGGTACCTGTTTCAGCTGGCTGTGTGTGTGTGTGTGTGTGTGTGCTCACCTTTGAACCCCAAATTGGCTGGTGGGGTTGAAAGGCATGCTTTCTTTCTTTTTTATCAATCGCCGTCAAATCACAGTTTATCGCAGCCAGAAACTGTAAAAATAGAACTTATCGCCTCAGAAAAAACAACCATATTTAAGCTTAAAAGTGTGATATTGTATCAAAATCACTTCATTCTACATGTCTAATCTAAAAATTGGTCAAAAATTAACCGTTTGCATGAACCAAATCCTGTCAAAAACAATAAATTCTGCGCTCCTCGGCGCAACTAGCAAGCCTAGGAACTAGCACGTGGAGCCTCAATTAATTTTTCCCAGTATTGGTAACAACGTTGGATTTATAAATGATCAAAGATATTAAACTTTTCTCTGTTTGTTATGATTTATGGCATTATAACTGTGTTCTACTGCACTAAAGACATCTTTGAGTTCTCTCTACTTCTAGCCGTGATTGTGCTGTTTCCATAGAGGTGCGGATATACAGTATATTGCAGTGAAGAACAAGGCCACGGAGAATAAAACATGAAGGGAGCAAAAACAACACCCTGAAACGGCTTGGGTTTCCAGAAGGTTAACTGATGGACGGGATTGTTTCAGTCAGCGTGGCGTGGGGACGCTACGGCGAGGACATTTCCCCAACACTTAATAAACTTGTGACAACGCAAGTGTTGGAGACTACACCGGCCCTTTTACAAGAGCAGACATTGGCTGATGCTCAGTCTCTGTCAGCACTGGGCGTTTAACGATGGATGGCTGTGTGTCTGCGGGGCTCGTTTCGGCTGCCTCACTATCGTCCGGCTCGTGCCGCAGCTCCGTACAAACGTTCTAGTGAATCACACCTTTTATCCGCGTTTCAACTAAGAAGCACCAGGTAATTTAAATTGCGGGACTACTGTTCAAGAAACTGAGAGGTTCCTGCAGGTTTCTTGGTGTTTTCATCACGGCGGTGAGAGCTGCTGGTGGTCACAGGGTTCAACTCAGCCTGCAGTGTAGCCCGTTTCAGCTGAAAAACACATCAGAAAAATAAATAAACCGTGGTTCCCTCTCACTGCTGTACGGAGCAGACTCCAATCTCAAATCACAAGTTTTTATTTGATGAACATGAGCGCTGATAAATTAACTAAATTAGTTTTATTGCTTTAAAAAAAACAAGGAAAAACAACAGAGAAAGTAATGTAATCGATGTGTCATCAGTGTATGGACGCACTTTACACTTTCTCCTTGTATGGAGAGGGGGAACCAATCCTAACCTATCTTTCAAATCTAAAACCAAGTCTTGACCCTCAAACAACCGTTTGGACAAGACAAGGAGTCCTGAGGTTTGGTGTTGAACACACGAATAAAAGAACACGTTTGTGTTTCCTCCCGTCTGCTCTCCTGTGAGTAGAGAGGGACTCTCTCTCCGGTCCACCTCCTTCCCTCCGCCGAGTTGGGCTTTTTTTCAAGACAGTTTGAGACATTTAGAACCAGACAGTCACATTCCAACACGCGTGTGTTTGTCTGCGTGTGTGTGTGTGTGTGCTTATTTCAGACACAGAAACGTAGACGCAGAGGACGAGAGAGAGGGGGGTGCCGCACAAACGCCCTCATCTTGCCCCGTCTATGTCTCAATCTGTCTGTGTGTGTGTGTGTGTGTGTGTGTGTGTGTGTGTGTGTGTGTGTGTGTGTGTGTGTGTGTGTGTGTGTGTGTGTGTGTGTGTCCGTCCTCTGCCTCCACCCCGACAACAGGGGACAGAATGGTGGATAGAAATACTACGGCAGAAGCGGCGTTGTTGTTGTTGTTGGTTATAGCACATTCTCTGTGTGTCTCTGTGTAGCATTTCATTTAGGTGTCCTGAATTAGCCTGCAGGGCGCGGCAGTGGGAGGGCGGAGGGTTACGAGGGGCAACGGAGCACGGCGAAGAGTTTTGCGCCGTGCCAAGAGGGAAAAAAAAGGCTTGTGGTGCATGAAAGGAGGCGGCCTTTTTGGCAGAAGACCGGTGAAAGGGGGTGATCGGGGCGACCCTGATGGACAGAGGTATTCTTCAGCTTTGTAGCGAGCCAAGCTTTCTACACCACTTCCAGTCTTTATGCTAAGCTAGGCTAACTGCCTCGTGGCTCCGGCATTGTGCTTCACACCACCGAGAACGAACGATAACTGAGTGCTCATCACCCACATTTCAGGTATATTATGTACAAGAGAATAGAAGTAGCAGAGTCCTTCAACACTTCTCTAACCAGCAACTGTGAGTCATTGTCAGGACTGGACACAGTTAGAACTAGATTAATCTGTTACTAGAGAAATGCTTTTAGCCTCCCAAAGTCCCATCATACATGGACGTTAAACTTTCACCCAATGTGCTCGCTACAAAGTTGCCACAGAAATTCAATTCACAACTATCTCTGGACATTGGCCAATGCTTGGTTTGGACGGAGAAAAGACTTTAGACCGGAGGGTGTGGTTCATTAGCTAAACGCAGGTTCACTTCTGCTTCCCACGATGTCGTTTGCCCGCCATCGGTGTGGGATCAGACTCATGTTGAGGCGCCCGTTGAGAGTTTTGGGTCTCTTGAGCGCCAAAACTTCGGAGCTGTGTTTTATTTCAAGATAGCAAATCCCAGACAGCGTTTCCAGCCACAGAGGTTCCTGCTAACCTCCAGGCCACAGAAGGTCTCAGACAGATAATCTGCAAAGGAAACTGTCGTAAACCGCCTTCCGCCCCTTCAGATTGGATATACCCGGCCTTTAAACCGAGGGCCCCTAGACAGTGAAAGGGGGGGACAGTGAGACTGAGGCTCTGGTTGCAGTCTCTTTAGAAATATGTTCTCAAACCAAAGACGGGAATTCTTCTCATAGCTTTTTAAATGTCCAGAGCTGCTGAAGGGAAGCAGGCGGCACTTCTCTCGTATGGACCGAGTCTCCGTGTCTGTCCACGTCTCTGTGTCCCAGATGCCGCTCAGAAATACGAGAGGCAAGAGGCAAATTGACCATCAGAGCATGAAATTGGACCCTTTTTCGCAACGGTCTTGATGTTTAGAAACACTCCACCTCTTTTTATTTCTGTTTCCAGCTTTCTCATTTTTAGGTCAGTTCTGTGTTTTTCAGCTGCAGCCAGTCCAGGAAAATGTGTGGTATTTATACCAGCTCCGCAGCAGGAGATCTAAACAGCAGAGAAGCTGGCATAAATAAGCTCCAAGGGAACGAGGCCCGGCCCGGCTGGGTCCGCTTCCAAAACGCTAAAAACGGTTGGGGAAGTTCCACATGTCAAAAACAGGAAGTGTGGGCCTGTAGAGTCAGCTTCTCTGCACACAGTCCCAATCCCAGACCTCCAACTTCCTGTCCGGGCGTTCCACTTCAACCTTCCCGCTTCCTGTATTTGAGGACACAGCGGCAGAGACCACTTAAATTAAACTGTTGCGGCTTTTCCTAAATTCCATCATACCATTCTGCTAATTAGCATGGACAACACATGTTATTCAAAATTGATTTGCAGCTGCTGAGTCAGATTATGGCCAGCCGGAAGAAAGTAATCTCACCATAAAGGGGAATTTAGCAGCCGCAACTGAGCTACGTCTATCTAGCTTTACATTCAATGAGTCCTTGATTTCAGACAGAGGTAGCAAAAAAATGCTACTCATGTAGCAGACTGTTGGTTTTGCTGAAACGACTTTGACGCGAGCAGCTTTGATGAGCTTTAGCTAGCTGGCTAATGAAGCTTAAACGTTTTCTCTGTGAGTTGTTTGATAAAAAACGCCTCATTTTGAAAGAATTTCATACGGGGTCATAAATACAAGCGTACATGATATGCTAAGCTAAAGCTACACGTAGACTGTGTGTAATTAGTGTACGTAGTCGTCGTGACATCACACATCGGTTTGTAGACTGCCGTTTTGAAGCCTCGAATTCGGCATTTTGGCCATCGCCAACTTGGCTTTTTGCGACTAGTGACGCAGAGATGCCGTATACGTCTCTGGTAGCGGTAGCAACCTGTCAATCACAAGGTAGCCCCGACCTAAAGCATCCCCTGCTTTATGGTCTATTTGACTCTAAATGGACCATCATGTACTAAATGAACATCATGCTGTATTGAAGAAGACTTGAAACTAGAGATTGAGACCATAAACTCATGTTTACAATGTTTACTGAGGTAATAAATCAAGAGAGAAGTAGAGTCATTTTCTCATAGACTTCTATCCAACCAGAGGAGTCGCCCCCTGCTGGCCATTCGAGATAATGCAAGTCTTGTGTGGGTTTTTTCTTTTCTTTTCAAGTGAAAGTGAAGAGTTGAGCGAGCGTTGAGCTATCCGCGAGCGTTTAGCTATCCGCGAGGGTTGAGCTATCCGCGAGCGTTGAGCTATCTGCGAGGGTTGAGCTATCCGCGAGCGTTGAGCTATCCGCGAGCGTTGAGCTATCCGCGAGGGTTGAGCTATCCGCGAGGGTTGAGCTATCCGCGAGGGTTGAGCTATCCGCGAGCGTTGAGCTATCCGCGAGGGTTGAGCTATCCGCGAGCGTTGAGCTATCCGCGAGCGTTGAGCTATCCGCGAGGGTTGAGCTATCCGCGAGCGTTGAGCTATCCGCGAGGGTTGAGCTATCCGCGAGCGTTGAGCTATCCGCGAGCGTTGAGCTATCCGCGAGGGTTGAGCTATCCGCGAGCGTTGAGCTATCCGCGAGGGTTGAGCTATCCGCGAGCGTTGAGCTATCCGCGAGCGTTGAGCTATCCGCGAGGGTTGAGCTATCCGCGAGGGTTGAGCTATCCGCGAGCGTTGAGCTATCCGCGAGAGTGTTTGGCAAACGTAACGCTGCCTCATGAGTTTGGGGTAGCTTCCCAAAATGCAGCAAAAGTCGTATTTGGTTGTTGTGCTTTCCCATGACAGTGAACATTAAATACATTTTAATGAACAAGCCCAGAGAAAAGCAGATGCTGCGAATACATCAACACCTAAAAACAATTATTAATAATCCTCAGTTTTTGACAGCTTGTGAAATACAGGACATAAAAAAGAACTGTAAGAACAAGAGAAGGGTACACAGAACATGACCCTGTTAGATATTTACATATCGTTTTCATGGACGACCGTGCAGCAGCAAGTGTGTCATTTCACGGCAACGGTGAGGATCCAGAGAGCCCTTCTCCTCGGGGGGCTGAACACAGACTGCAGCTGTTGTGAGCTCGGCTTCATGAGGTCTGGACCCAATCCCGGAACTTTGTTTTGAATTTTTCATGGTTTTCGACGTCATGCTCTCCCTGTCTCTCTATTTTTTTCTTTTTGCCGCTGCTTGTTCCTCGACATGAAATAATCGAAACAGAAACGAGGGATTGTTATGTCGGAGCTCTGTACAGTCTGAGGTTTTAGACTAATTGCTTGTTCGCGGTAGCTGCATTGTCGTTTTTCAGAAAATGATTGTTTTCCCTCCCACGGAGACATCATGAAACTATTTATTTCTTTACTACACTTCCTAGTCACCTGTTTCTCCCCCTCTGTCTTCCTCTTTTTACATTTCTCTTTTCACCTCAAAATCTGATATTTGCTTGTTTGTCGTTGTTGCAGAGGTGAAGGACTACGAGCCAGCGTACGGCTCCAAGGTACGAGAGCACCCCTGTGTGGAGAGCATGAAGGACAGCGTGCTGAGGGACAGAGGACGCCCCGAGATCCCCGACACCTGGATCAAACATCAGGTCAGACTAACACAGGCAATAACCGCAGCGGGAATACCAACCATTATTGATAGTATTTATTTTTTACATGGACGAAAGCACATTCATCAACATTATTATTGACGGATACTGTCGTCAAGGACCTTCCTTTGTAGAATATGAACCATCAACACTGCACAGTCTGCTGCTAATGTGTGTTTTTTCTAACATGATTTTATGTCATGCAGCAAATGTTCCATTAGCAGGAAGGAAACGTGCTCTGGTGCAGTAGTACTATAGGTGGTTTTGTGTAACTTGGTAAATCTCACCTCCTCCGCTCTCTCCTCTTCTCCTCGACAGGGCGTGGCGGTGATCTGCGCCACCATCACGGAGTGCTGGGACCACGACCCCGAGGCCCGGCTCACCGCCCACTGCGTCGCCGAGCGCATCTCAGAGCTGGAGGACGAGATGGACAAGCTGTCGAGCCGCAGCTCCTCGGCGGAGAAGATCCCCGCAGAGCTGAAGATCCCCATGGAGGTGGGGATCCCCGGGGAGGAGGTGAAAATCTCCCAGATACAGGACGTCTCCGCCGCGGACTGCTCAGTGAGCGACGAGAAGTGAGAAGGGGGGACCGGACCTTTTTTTGTTTTAATTCCCCAACAAGGGCACTTATTCTGGTGTCAGGAGTTGAGCTCCTGGACGTCCCGGGACAGCGTCATATCTTACTCTGCCCCAGGAAAACAACGAATCACAAGAGACTGTGGGTGATGCTTTTGGGCTTCACCGCTTTTAAACGCGCAACAACTTGCCTTAATCAGCTGAAAAGCTAAAGAGCCAATAACAAAAAAAAAAGCCAAAGTTAACTGGAAGCTCCCAAAGATACACAGAGAAAGTTGTTTTTTGTTTCTTTTTGATATTCTCTCTGAGCAGAAAGGTCACTCTCTTAACGAGAGGCAAACATGGCGATAACTGTTAAACCAAAGACATTTCATGTGCACTTTACCGTGAGACACTTCTGTGTCCAAAAGTGTCTTCGACTTTGAGCCAAAGTGTCAGCGGAGATGTGGCCTTAACACTAACGATGCTGTGGACTCCATCCGCAACCAGCAAGGAATCCAAAGGAATGTGTGTGTGTGTGTGTGTGTGTGTGTGTGTGTGTGTGTGTGTGTGTGTGTGTGTGTGTGTGTGTGTGTGTGTGTGTGTGTGTGTGTGTGTGTGTGTGTGTTTTTACCCAGCTATACTTACAACCTTGTTTGCCACAAAAAACAAGCACAATGTAAATAGAGACAGTGACTGTACATAAGAGACAAATCAAGCCCAAACAAAAGGGAAACGTGATCCGACGACTTCTATTTGATCGCGGAGATTAACAGACTTCATAGAGATGTATTTTTAAAAAAGAACTTTGTGTTGTTTCTATATCAACGGGTGTGCCAAAATCTGTTGCCTTTCCTCGATGTGTGTCATTTGTAAAATATTTGTAAATCTTTTTATGATATTAAAGATATTTCTGTATACTGAGATCCGTCTCTCACTCCTTCTGTGGTTCGGCCGGCAAAGATACAAACTACTGAGCGCGTGGATTTTCCGGTGAGGTAGTTTTTCTCCGCCACCTTCCTTGTGTGCGCTATTTCATTTGTCATGGTTCCGTGTTGACACAGCAGTCTCATGAAGAACTAGGAGACATTGGGTTACATGTCGGGATGCAGTAGTATTACACTTACATACAGAGTACCCATGTGAGTACTTGATAGTACCATTACAGTGCTAACAATTACTTTGAAAACATGTTTCATTTATCACCAGATGTTCCTCACTGTCCAACTGTAACAAACTAACTAAACTGACATTTGAACGTTCTGTTTTTCTGACACAAGCACAGCGTAGTGCGACTACGAGGACATTATCGGACCAACAGCGTATACTGGTATGGATCGGCAGCCACAGTTAACCTTGGGACTTTTAAAAACACGTTCTAATCTCAACTCGGCACTGGGTACACGGGTCTCAGTAAACACGCGGTTAACTTTGTAAATTCAAAAACACTTGCTTCACTTGAGGAAGAACATCATGGTTGGGCTTAAAATAAGTACGTCAACAAGCTGACTTCATCACTGACGAACACCGGAGTAACATCTGGTTCTGCCGAGTGAAGCCGATGTGAAAGTGCCTTAAAGCTGCAATCTCTCTGCTGACCAGCAGGGGGCGACTCCTCTGGTTGTATAGAAGTCTATGAGAAAATGACTCTACTTCTCTCTTGATTTATTCCCTCAGTAAACATTGTAAACATGAGTTTATGTCTCAATCTCTAGTTTCAAGTCTTCTTCAATACAGCATGATGTTCATTTAGTAAATGATGCTCCATTTAGAGTCACACAGACCATAAAGCAAGGGATGTTTTAGGGCGGGGCTTACTGTGATTGACAGGTCGCTGCTGCTACCAGAGACGTATACGGCATCGCTACGTCACTCCTCATTCCAAATATGGTAACTTCTGTTCATTGGTTGTGAAAAAAAGAAACATATGTTGCATGTGTTTATATGTTGGGTGTTTTTTTATATGATGGGTTTACGTTGTAGTTACTTGAAAGCCTATGAGTCTCACACAGACGCTTAAGAGTGCCTCGTGCGTCGACTTTAAAGGCGCAATGTGTGAGATGTAGCCACCTCCTCCAAACACATAGGAGGCAGCATTTCACCTCCACTACTGAGTCCATACAGTCCAAATTCAACAATCATCAGTTCAGCAAAAACGGTACGGTCCGTTTATACTTTGATAATCTTTTTTATTGGATTAAATTCAAAGTGGTAGAAACTACAAAGACGACCCACTTTGACTAAAGTTACCAATGTTTCAGTTGTCTCTTTGGCGCGTTCTCACTGAGAGTGTATACTTCTTAGAGCGTAGTTAAATACAAGGCTTAGTCTTGTCCTGCCACTAATCTTACTTTTACTCATGCTGCATCGTCCAGGGCCTCGGCCCTCATCTGTCTCGCATTAGTTTTGTCCAAAGTCTGCTCATTCCTCAGCTCATTGCACTTCTCCCTCATTATTTTTATTCAGTTTCAGCCTCTCCTCCCTCCTTTTTTTTCTTCGCTTCCTTTCTATTTTACCTCATCTCACTCCATCTAGCTGTTTTGTAGGAATGCCATAGGAAGTGCACCACCCCGGCCATGTTGTCCACACACTATAAGCGATGCCAGAATCGTTCACTGTTAAGAAAAGAAAACGTTATTTTTTAAACACTGTGCAGGGTTGAGGTCACGGTGAAGACGGAGTGCAACACTCCGGCTTAAGATGGTTTTTTGGACCTCATGTTCTTACTGAGGTAATAAATCAAGTGAGAAGTAGGTTCATTTTCTCATAGACTTCTATACAATCTGACTTCTTTTTGCAACCAGAGGAGTCGCCCCCTGCTGGTCAGTAGAGAGAATGCAGGTTTTAAGACACTTACGCTTCGGCTTCATTCAGCAGAACCAGGTTGCCGCCTGGATCGAAAGTGACAAGATTCTTGTCAAACTTTGAGAAAGCATGCAGTTGTCGGGGGTTACCCGTACTTGATCAGTGTCAGTTTTTATCAAAGTTAAGGGGCAAGAAACGCAGACAAGCAGCCCCTAAAAATGATTGTGAATCTGCCGTAGTTTATGTTCTGACATTTCTACCATACACACGAGAGCCAGGCCGGCGAGCATGCCATGATCAAGGAGGATCGGGATCAATGGAGCGGATAAGCATTTCATCGCGAGTGTGTCGTATCGCGTGGAAACGTTTGTAGTGGAATGGGCAGTGTGTGTGTGTGTGTGTGTGTGTGTTGTGCAGACATTCCTCTGCAGACCAGAGTTCGTTCCATTGAAATGTAATGACAGGGCCCTTCTGGGCCCAGGAACCAGCTCTGGTACAGGGAACAGAGGGCACCACATCACATGCCCCCCCTTCTCTCTGGCTCTCCCTTGTTCTTTCCATCTTAAAGCCCCGGCTCTCCTCACGGCCGTCTTCGCTGGTGTGTTCCTGGCATCGTCGGCTGTCCTCGAGGCCAAACATCCTGTGAGTCCAGAATTAACTCCTGGCCTCTCTTTCATTCTTTTACTGCTTTATGTTTTCCATTGCAAATTATAATGCAAAAAAATAATGTAAGGGCAAGTTGTATTTGTACGCCCTTCCTCAGGGTGTAATCACCGCGGTGTATTATTGTACTGCAGACTGCAGGGACACGTGTGTTCTCCATTCTTTAACGACTTCCAATCGTTTCACAATGGTGCGTGGCTGCTGTGTTGGATGAAAGCGCACGTCTGCCCTCTAGTGGACAGAAACACAGACAACAGGCAAACGTGACAGATTTGAGTTTCACTGCTGCCCAGTCATTTTTAATTCAACGTTGATTTTTTCAGAATCAAAATCACATGTATTGTTCAAGTATGCATGCACATGTAAGGAATTTAAATCCGATTTTTTATTTTTTGCATCTCTCGACATTCTTCAACAGAACGTCTAGAAACAAGGACATCAAAGCTGGAGATATGAAGGTAAATGATAGACAGGACTGTACACAGGTAGTGAAAAAAATGGATGTACACATAAATATATAAATATAGTATAAAATCAATTTTTCACGATCTATATTTATATATACATAAATATTTAATAAATACATACATTTTAAATATATACATAAATATTTAATATGTATATATATATATATGTATATATATATATATATAAAGCACCAGTTTTTGTTTGTTTTTTGCAACAAATATTCAGCTTCAGTGTGCAGCTATTTGAAACAGGCAAGTGGTAATGCTTGGATAGTCGTTGTACACATGAAGGTGCCTGACAAATCTTCAGATGATGCAAATGTGTTTGTCTTAAAAATTCCACACCATTTAAATCCCAAAACCATCAGCATTAAACTGCTGCAACAGTGAATAATGCTATTCATTACTGAAAAAATACATCTGCATAACTCCTCACACGTGACAACAGCATTGTGTCTACTCTTTCTAGCTCTGCAAAACAAACCTGCCAAGATGAAGGTTCCCTTTCCAAAACACAACTTAAAGGGGGCGTGTCATGGAAAACTCACTGTTTCAGAACGTGTGCACATACATTTGGGTCTCTCTTTGGGTCAAACTGAAATAAGACAGCACAGTCAAAGCTGATCAGAGCAGACTGGGTGCTCGTTTCGTGAGCAGCTCTTAAAAAGACAGGCACCAAAACAGAGCGTTTCAGACAAAGGGTGAATACAGGTACATTCAGAAAGACGATAGGAGAAAAATAATGTTCCTTGAGATTTAAAGTGTGTTAACGTGTTCTAGTAGAAACCCAAGCTACAAGTATGAACCTGAAAAAGAGCATGATATGTCCCCTTTAAAGGTCCCACAGTAGAAAGATTACCAGGTCTTTTTGGATTTGAATGCAGGTCGAGGTGCTTCATAAATCCTGCATAAGTAGCAAAAAGCTCAATCCACAGAGAAAAGCAGCCCATATTCAGAAACAGTATGAGAAAAATAAAATGTTTTTTCAACATTTAAGTATGTAAACATGTTGTAGCAGAGGCTCCAAATACAGGTGTGAAACTGAAAATGAGGACGTCATGTCTCCTTTAACAGCCAGTTTGCAAGACTGAAGCTCAATATCCACAACCTCTCATAAAAGACTCCGCTCTTCTGGGAAGACTTACAGCATTTTGAGGCATATGTGCAGGACGTCAGCCACAAGAGGAATATAGTGTGTTTCTGTGGACTCAACAGGTCACTGGAGACTTGCTCCGAGCCAGCACTTTAATGTCTTGCATGAAGAGGTAATAGGGATCATCTAGACCAGGTAAAGAATCCTTCTCAGGCCAGTTATCAGGCCAAGATTCTCTTTCTTTCAAGCTTTCCTCAGCCACGCTGGCGAGCTCCGCCCCCCTCTCCTCCTTCCACAGCCTCTTGTGCTCCTCCTTGAGCTCTTTGTAGGTGCGGTTGAACGTGTGGAAGATGGACGTGGAGGGGAAAGCCAGGATGAGGATCCCCGCCAAGATGGTAAGCAGCGCTGTCAGTTGGCCGGGGACACTGAGGGGCACCATGTCGCCGTAGCCCACCGTGGTCACCGAGACGATGGACCACCAGTAGGACGCCGGGATGCTGCTGAAGCTGAGCTGGGGGGACCTGGCGGCGTTGGGGGCCCGCTCGCTCTCGGCCAGGTGCACCAGAGGGGAGAGGAGGGCCACGGCCACGCACACGAAGAGCAGCAGCAGGCCGAAGTCGGTCATGCTCCGCTGGATGGTCACCCCCAAGGTCTGCAGGCCCAGGGAGTGGCGGGCCAGCCTCATCACGTACAGGATGCGCAGGGCCCTCATCAAGCGCAGGATCAGACCCAGTTTATCCAGGGTGCTCTTCCCCCCGCCGGCCACGATGTCCTCGACGTACTCGTCCCTGAGGTCCACTGCCAGTGAGACGTAGTAGGGCAAGATGGCGGCGGCATCGATGATGTTCAGAGAGCCCCGGGCAAACTCCAGCTTGCTCTCGGCGTGGAAAAATCGCACCAGGAACTCCAAGGAGAACCAGGCGACGCAAACCGTCTCCACCACAAACAAGTTGCGGCACCTTTGGGAGCATTTACCCTGCGGAGATGACAAAAGACGAAGAACCTGAGTATGTTTGATAGGCCTACATATGAGTTTCAGTAAAAAAAGAATTTAGATGCTGTGGGGAACGTGGTAGCCCCGCCCTAAAGCATACTCCTCTTTATGGTCTGTTTGACTCTAAATGGACCATCATTTACCCGACAATAACTCGTGCATCGAGTAACATGCAAGAAAACATTTCAACTTAAAAGTTGCCGGTAGCTTTGAACAGTGAATAAAATATTTTCTCAGGCTATAGCTAGCAAACTGCTTCATCGGCTCGGCACAAGCAGAGACTGTATGCAGGAAGCCCTAAAGCATACTCCGCTCTATGGCATACAAAATCATCATGCTGTACTGAAGAAGACTTGAAACTAGAGATTGAGACCATGAACTCATGTTTACAATGTTTACTGAGGTAATAAATCAAGAGAGAAGTAGAGTCATTTTCTCATAGACTTCTATACAACCAGAGGAGTCGCCCCCTGATGGACACGAGAGAGAATGCAGGTTCAATGCACTTCCGCATTGACTTCATATGACAGGTTAACCTCCTGTAATGAGATCATAAACACACAATGTTGACTGCCTCATGGGTATAGAAAGAGCATGCAAGTAATCTACACGTAGACTGATAGCGGCGCCTAGCATTTACAATCAGAATATCGTCAGTGGGTCAAATATATTTCTAATCTTCAAATAAAAAATAATGCTAAGGCAACACTTCTAGGTTAATATTTAACTTGTAACAGTGCAAGCTCCTACCTTGATCAACAGCAGATCTGATCATAAATATGTCATTGAAAGACAGAATTGTATCCATTTAGTATTCATTTTAACATTACGTTGGTACAGACGGCAATAAAGCTGATCTCACTTGAAATTTCAAATAAGGAAAGGAAGTTCAATATAATCCCTTCATGTTTGGGGCATGATGGAATGTGCTTGGCAGACCTTTGGGTAGTGCACTGTATTTTGACCATCGCTTTGGTTCATACGTACCACGGCCCCTTCCTGTTCTTGGTCCGACATGGTGCCGATGCACAGGCTTAACACGGTGACCACCACCATGATGACGGACAGGAAGGCCAACACTTTGCCCGCTAAACCCGAATGAGGGTTCTCCATCGCTTCTCCGAGCATGTGGAAGAGGCTGCCGTCCGCCAGCGGGGTCCTCGGCGCTATCCTCCTCCCCCGCCACTCGTCCACCTTGCGCTGGTGCGCCGCCACCTCCTCCAAGGCGCAGATAACCCTGTGGCGGCAGCAGGGCTCCATCTGCTCCAGGTCGATGCCCCAGTACAGCAGCTCGCAGTGCAGGGCCACGTTACACACCTCCCGCAGCAAACGTAACTTCCCTTTCCCCAGGAAGTTGGCGATGGCCCGGAAGGCTAACGGGTCGCGGTCGAAGAAGAACTCGTTCCGCATCTCGTCGTAGTCGTCGCAGAACTCCGCTATCTCCCTCAGGGTGGTGCAGAGGCGCAGGCGGCTCAGGCGGCTCTTGGGGAAATCCTCCAGGGTGGTCCAGGGGAAGGCGTACCGAATGCCCCCCACGTTGACGAGGGCCTGCTGGGAAGGCTCGAGGCGCCGGCGTAACGCCGCCGGCCCATAGAGCAGCCGAGCATGCTGGAAGAACAAGCCTTTGACCGCGGAGTTCTCCGTGCCCGTGTCAACGTGCTCGTAGCTATCGTCGCTGCTGAAGGAGTGCTCATCAAAGCCAACACCAGCCATGGTGGCGGTTCGGTGTTTGACAGAAGAACTGGACTGTAGTTACAGTATTGCGTCTGATTGGAGAATTGAGGAAAAAAACTGAAATTATGGAATCAATTAGCAAATCATACAAGGTTTTAGATGAGTATCTGATGTTATATTTATCTTTTCTTGTTCCAGCAGCAGAAAGCAGCTTTTATGATAAACCCACTGCACACTACTGAGCAGCAAACAGCAGACAACGTTAGCAACTAGCTGGTGAACATAGCGGATCATTTAGCAGCTAATGAGCTACAAGGAGTGTGAATACTGGACTCACATTCATTGGGTGGACAGAAACACAACCCCAAATACTAATGTGCCTCTGTATTTGTTAAAATGACTCATTAACACATAGCCATAACAACTTTACAAGCTAATGTTTTAAATGTTATGACTTCAGAATGTCCCACTGCCCCCTAGTGGCCAAAAATAATGAAATGTACCGTTTTTAATTTTATAAATAGTTTTCTGTTTCAGAGTGGTTTTAGCTGGTTACATAAAGGGGACACTTCATGAAAACTCACCTTTTCAGAGCACGTACATCTGGCTATCTGGAGTGCCTACCAACCCACAAACTGAAATAAGACAATCAACTCAGTTTCTTTCTTTGCGCTTCCAGAAAACAGGTGGTTCAACAGGCCAATCAGGTTAGGCTTCCCTTCCCATGTCACATGCAGCCTCAATATAATTATTTGTACCTCAAAAGCGAGTGCACTTTTATATTTAAGGATCCTCATGCTCCTTGAACACTAACAAGTGCACCTAACAAGTCATCAAACATTTCATTTTCCCTGTGACGAGAACTCTCTGTTTTTGTAATTCTTTTATGCTATATAATATATATATATTGATATAATACATATTTGGAGGCTTCAACCTATATTTTAGTCTCCCTACGGTATCATTCATTGACTAAAGTTCTGTAACTCACCTTAAATTGGTGTTAGGCTACACAAATCCATTCAAAATGACCTTCAGAATATTCCAAATCCTCCTGTTGTCTCCGACTCATTCACAGAATGTATTGACAGACACCGTTATGTGAAGTAACAGCATTCAAATGTGTCATCATACATCAACCAAACTAAAGTTGAAGTGAAGGGGAAACTCTCCCATCTGTCCTTTCATCCTTCCCTCCCTTCCTCGTCAGCTTTAGGTGACTAATGGATGACCCTGGTCATTCTGAACACAATCGGGACACGTTGCGTCCAGTTCTGGTCTAAAACATCATCCATTAACTGAGTCACCCTCGAAGCTTTTAGCTTTAATGCAGTTAAAAAACAAAACGGAAAAACAATGTCCACAGGGGCGGAAGGATTAATGAGATTAATATCAAGAGGATAAAGAGGCAAATACAAGCACACACGTAACAGAGGACGCATCACAGAAGGTACAGCAGCAGATTGTGCGTTTGGTCATCAAGTCGTGCTGTACTTGTTGTTTATGGATGTGAGAACAGATTATTGTATATATATATATATATATGGGGTATCATCCCATACATTTTAATACTAGTTACACTACCGTTCTATCTCCTACAGTGTTCCTCTGATGGGAAGAGAAGATTCATGACACATCCGCGCGTTCACACCGTAATCCATTAGAGTCCCATGGATCCTGAGCACTGAGGGAAGAAGAGGAAACAATGTGTGACATTTGCACACTCGCTCCACTGCGCCCGTGTCATTTCTACGGTTGTAGCTCATTTTGCCCACATCACGTGAAGGGACCACGAGCTGATAGATATTGATGGCTGTGCCATAAACCTTGTCATGGTAGAGTAAAGCCACGTTCGACTCGCTGATTTATCGTCATTGCAGGATTCGTGCACCTTTGCCGACTTCCCTTCTCATTGGAGGTTGTAAAAGACAAAGAAAAGAGTCACCAGTGTGTTTGCTTTCCTAAATGATGGTCTGTTCTCTTCGGGGGTCACGTGGTGGAGAGGAGGTCAGGCTCCAGCTGTTTGGAGACACCTGGAAGCTGCTCGGAGTCCTCCCGGATCCATTTTCTTAATATATGCTCATGTACGTTCCACATCCTTTTCATATGAATTATTTATTGTAATCGTATTAATCTGTGCACACTATATCTATTGCACATCTGTCCGTCCGGGTTTAGGGTTGCTCTTCCAGAGGTTTCTTCCTTTTTTACCCTCCTAAAGTTTTTTTTCTTTAAAAAAAAACCTTTTTGAGGCTACGTTCGCATTTCTGCAGTATTTGAGGGAATTACCCACAATTCACAAAAACCGTTGACTCAAAATGAAACAAACATTTTGAACCTGGCAACGTTCGGATTCACAACACTGTAACAAACAGTTACCATTCTGGCAGCCAGCACACTTACTTTACCCTATTTCACAGATTGTCGGGAGCGCTTACAAAATGATATAGTTGGACGTGAATATCCATCACATATTTACAAAATCTGTGGGGGACCTAGTTGTATTAATCACCATTGATGACAAAGCTTTTCTTTCCCATTAGCAGCGGTTGATTCCAGTGAAAGCCGTGGAAATGATCAGGAATGAGGCAGTGAAAGGGCCGCTGAGGGAATGATTCACTCCTCTGCAGTCTATGGGGATGCACAGTAGAACTCTGCAACGCTAGCAATAGACGTCCAGTATATACAGTATATACATATTAGTCCGACTATACAGCTGACCTTGGCTGACCAGATCTGTGAGCCCCCCCCCCCCCCCCCAGCAGCTGAAGGAGTTTTGGACCTTGAGTTGAGAGAGACAGAGTCAAAGACCCTGTAGCTCTGCAGAGATGCAGCGTGGAGACAGCAGTGAGATGAAGCAGTTTGTTATTTACCCTGTAGCATTGTGGGGGATTTTTGTTTAATGACCTGCTGGCCTGCTCTGCTCACCTTTATGTGCCAATAACTCCACACTGGCAAGCAGATGGAGGGCTGATGTGGGCTGTCAGGTGCTGGATGACACAACCTCAGTGTTATCTAAGACAAGTCATTGATTTTGCACATGTTGCCAAGCAACTTCTTGCCCTGAGAGGCGAACAATAGTTCACGCTTATCTCAACTTCTTGCAGGAAAAGATCCAATGTTGCACTATCTGTTGTAAACTAGTCTGGGTAGTAGAGATACATCCGTTAAAAAGCTGTTGGACTGCAGCATCTCCCACTGACAGACTATTCTGTAACATCCTAAGGATCTGGATCCTCTGCATCATCTGCATCCTCTGCATCATCTGCATCATCTGCATCCTCTGCATCATCTGCATCATCTGCATAAGCTGCATCATCTGCATCATCTGCATCCTCTGCATCATCTGCATCAGCTGCATCATCTGCATTCTCTGCATCATCTGCATCATCTGCATCCTCTGCATCATCTGCATCATCTGTAACCGCTGCATCATCTGCATCCTCTGCATCACTGCATCAGCTGCATCATCTGCATCAGCTGTATCATCTGCATCATCTGCATCATCTGAATCATCTGCATCCGCTGCATCATCTGCATCCGCTGCATCATCTGCATCATCTGCATCATCTGCATCATCTGCATCATCTGTAACCGCTGCATCATCTGCATCCTCTGCATCACTGCATCAGCTGCATCATCTGCATCAGCTGCATCATCTGCATCATCTGCATCATCTGCATCATCTGCATCCGCTGCATCATCTGCATCCGCTGCATCATCTGCATCCTCTGCATCATCTGCATCATCTGTAACCGCTGCATCATCTGCATCCTCTGCATCACTGCATCAGCTGCATCATCTGCATCATCTGCATCAGCTGCATCATCTGCATCATCTGCAGCCGCTGCATCATCTGCATCCGCTGCATCATCTGCATCATCTGCATCATCTGCATCATCTGTAACCGCTGCATCATCTGCATCATCTGCATCATCTGCAGCATCTGCATCATCTGCATCATCTGCATCATCTGCATCAGCTGCATCATCTGCATCTGCTGCATCATCTGCATCATCTGCATCCTCTGCATTCTCTGCATCATCTGTATCATCTGCATCATCTGTAACCGCTGCATCATCTGCATCCTCTGCATCACTGCATCAGCTGCATCATCTGCATCAGCTGCATCATCTGCATCATCTGCATCATCTGCATCCGCTGCATCATCTGCATCCGCTGCATCATCTGCATCCGCTGCATCATCTGCATCATCTGCATCCTCTGCATCATCTGCATCATCTGTAACCGCTGCATCATCTGCATCCTCTGCATCACTGCATCAGCTGCATCATCTGCATCATCTGCAGCCGCTGCATCATCTGCATCCGCTGCATCATCTGCATCATCTGCATCATCTGCATCATCTGTAACCGCTGCATCATCTGCATCCTCTGCATCATCTGCATCATCTGCATCATCTGCATCATCTGCATCATCTGCATCAGCTGCGTCATCTGCATCTGCTGCATCATCTGCATCATCTGCATCATCTGCATCAGCTGCATCATCTGCATCATCTGCATCCTCTGCATCATCTGCATCCGCTGAATCATCTGCATCCGCTGCATCATCTGCATCATCTGCATCATCTGCATCATCTGTAACCGCTGCATCCTCTGCATCATCTGCATCCTCTGCATCATCTGCATCCGCTGAATCATCTGCATCCGCTGCATCATCTGCATCATCTGCATCATCTGTAACCGCTGCATCCTCTGCATCCTCTGCATCATCTGCATCATCTGCATCAGCTGCATCATCTGCATCAGCTGCAGCATCTGCATCTGCTGCATCATCTGCATCCTCTGCATCAGCTGCATCATCTGCATAAGCTGCATCATCTGCATCATCTGCATCATCTGTAACCGCTGCATCATCTGCATCCTCTGCATCACTGCATCAGCTGCATCATCTGCATCAGCTGCATCCTCTGCATTCTCTGCATCATCTGTATCATCTGCATCATCTGTAACCGCTGCATCATCTGCATCCTCTGCATCACTGCATCAGCTGCATCATCTGCATCAGCTGCATCATCTGCATCATCTGCATCATCTGCATCCGCTGCATCATCTGCATCCGCTGCATCATCTGCATCCGCTGCATCATCTGCATCATCTGCATCATCTGCATCATCTGTAACCGCTGCATCATCTGCATCCTCTGCATCACTGCATCAGCTGCATCATCTGCAGCCGCTGCATCATCTGCATCCGCTGCATCATCTGCATCATCTGCATCATCTGCATCATCTGCATCATCTGTAACCGCTGCATCATCTGCATCCTCTGCATCATCTGCAGCATCTGCATCATCTGCATCATCTGCATCAGCTGCGTCATCTGCATCTGCTGCATCATCTGCATCATCTGCATCATCTGCATCAGCTGCATCATCTGCATCATCTGCATCCTCTGCATCATCTGCATCCGCTGAATCATCTGCATCCGCTGCATCATCTGCATCATCTGCATCCTCTGCATTCTCTGCATCATCTGCATCATTTGCATCATCTGCATCCGCTGCATGATCTGCATGATCTGCATCCGCTGCATCATCTGCATCAACTGTATCATGTGCATGATCTGCATCCGCTGCATGATCTGCATAATCTGCATCCGCTGCATCATCTGCATCACCTGCATCCTCTGCATTATCTGCATCATCTGCATCATCTGCATCCACTCGCATTTTCTTTAACCCTCAAATGTTTGCTTCTCAGAACTCTTCTATACCGCCCTGAGCTCTGGAAAAAAACTTCACACTGTAAGTCATGAAAGTCAAAAATCGCAATTAGACATTTTTTCACAAATGTTCAGCCGTAGTGTATGTAACAATTCAATTCAAGTTCACTTGTTTTTTACTTTAGGTACATTTTTATCTTATTTTTTTTATTTTAAGTTAAAAAAAAAATGTTAAAGCTAGGTTTATGAGTTTAAGTTAAGTTTGTAACGTTTTCTTAAAGGGTTTTTGTTTACGTTTTTTTAATGTTTTTAAAAGTTTATGTTTTTTGAAGTTAAAGTTTTCGAAGTTGAAGTTCTGCTGATGCTGATGGTGATTGGGACTAAATATGCTAAGTATCATATCCTATACAAGACTTCATAAAGTCAAGTAATACTACATAAAGAAAACAAATTTAGCACCGTTGATCTGCTGATGGCGGTTTGAACGAGCAGATGAAGAAGGGCAGAATGATGGTGACCATCAGCCCTCAAGTCAGCGGGGAGGTCCTGGACTTTGTCCTGGATGAGACTGGGAGATGGACTTGTCAGAGCAAGAGGAAGGGACATTGTCTACTTGGCAGCAATGTGAACCCGCTTAAAGTTTGAGGTTAGAAATAAACACTATTTAGCATTTAGGAAGTGTCAAATCCTAACTTGCATATGTTGGCCAATTTGCATCATTGGGTTGATGTAGATTACAGGATTGGGATCAGATCTGTAAGTTCATTGAGCCCATATGGTTCCACAGGAAACAACCAGGCCTTAATATAGCACCATTTGCATTATCTGCTCAGTGACATTGCCTCAGAGAGAAAATAATTCTGTAAAAACCAGGGGATTTGAGTTAAACTGCCCATCCATGAATTCTCTGTTTTCAAATGTCTATTTATTACACAGTGGGCATTTGCATTTTGGCCAGCTGCTGTGTCTGGGTGGGACATTACATGTTCACTCACAAGAACAGAAAAAAGCATCGTAAGGCATCATGTTTGTACAAATGTAGCTCAAGCGCAAGTTCAATCAGGAAGACACTCACTAGTAATCGCTGTCTTTCCTCTCCTTGTAATTACTCTATCAGCTGATTGGGGGCGTGCACTTTTAAGTAACCAACCAGATTCGGCACACCGGTTCCTCAAGCCAATCATATCGTTGCTGTCAATCTTTAAATAGTGTTCTCCTCTCTGCTGCTGTCAGGTGTCATTTCAGCTAAGCAGATGCAGGAGCGTTAAGCAACGGTTAACCTTTGCATCGTAGCAGTTTGTTGATACTGAGTATGTCGGACTCCGATTCGGATCCGTTTGTCAGACATGCAAGTCACGTTCTTGAGAGCCAGCCGGAGCGGGCAGGCAACCCGCGGGAGCCGGCATGCAGCCCGCGGGCGTCCGGCGCAGAAGCACTCGCCTCGGGCGGCGTAGCGGCTCCCACCTAGACGAGCAAGAAGCCCTCTTGGCCCAGCTGGAAGGTCGGGGTATCAATCCAGCACCAGGCCTTCCGCTATCCCAGCTCCGGGAGCTGGTGAGGCTCACAGTTAGCGGCGAGCCAGTAGATCCCCTACCAGCGGCGGCACTCGGGCGGAAAAGAGCGAGGAAAACCGGCTCAGCCCAAGCTCCACAGGCGAAGAAGATGGAGGCACTGTCTCGGAATCCTGCTCTACCAGCAACTCCGGGCCCATCTAATACAGACAACGCCGTCATCTCCACTCTGCAGTCACTGGTGAGCTCCATGCACGCCATCGAGGCGCGCCTGCAATCCCTGGGGAACGCGGCAATTTCGGTGCCAGCGTCAGTTACCATCACAGCCACCCAGGACTCCATGCGGCAACCAGCCGTCGGGCTGAGCCAGGCCTCCACTTCTTCGCAGTTGGTAGTAGCCGAACATTTGCTGGCATCGGCAGTACCGGCTCCGCCAATGGGTAGGTCGTACATCCCTCAGGCAGCTAACATTACGTCTCGGCTTAGGTCGAAAATCCTACAGGGGAGAGACATCAATTTGATGGGCATAATGCTGCCCTCCCCCGAGTGTGATACGAGCGTAGCCGCCAGTGGTAACATCGCGGCAGTGTTTAAATCGACAGATCCAAGGCTAATCAGGGATTTGTCAATTGGGCAGTTCATGGTAGCGTTCGGGGTTTATCGGGACGTGATATGTGCGGTCTACCCAGACAGAAGACAGGAGCTAGACACCTACATGGCACTGATCGGCGAGCTACAGCTGAAATATGCAAGGAGCATATTTTACCAGTACCATAAGGCGTTCTCCAGCAAAGCCGCCCTGTATATTTCGCAGTATAACTCCCGGTTGGACTGGTCAGTGCTGGATACAGAGTTACTGGTCTTGGTCGCGGGGGGCACACAAACTGTTTCGTGCGGGAATTCGGGCCACGTAGCCCCGCTGTGTCCTGCGGCGGTGTTTCAGCCAACGTTCGCTGGGCGTGAGGGGCCTAGTCAAAATGACATGCAGAGTTGTGTGAACTTTAATGAAAGCGTGTGTACATTTCAAAACTGTCGTTATCTTCACATCTGCAGCTACTGCAAGGATGCGCACCCCCGGTCAGTCTGCCCCCGCTGAGCAGCCAGACCTCTCCCACGCGGAGGGAAACATCGTGGTTCAAAAAACATTTTGATGCAGCATCCCTCGACACCAATAAACCTCCAGTTACTGTCAATGGAACTTGCCTCGCATCCTGACTCTGTGTTCGTAGACTATCTGCTTACGGGCTTGTCACAAGGTTTCCGTGTGGGAGGCCTGGCTATGCCTATGGAAACTTATGTGGCTAAGAATCTGCAGTCAGCGGTAGTTGACCCAGATACTGTTTTTCAGTTGATCGAGAAAGAGGTTAAGAAACGCTACGTTATTGGCCCCTTCAAGTCCTCTCCATTCGCCGTGTTTCGCACCAGGCCTATAGGGGTAGCCACAGGTAAGTACTCGGGGAAGAAAAGGTTAATCTTCGATCTCTCCGCGCCTCGTTCCTGCCCACTGCCAAGCGTTAACAGCCTCATCCCGTCCGAGCTATTCTCTCTCCATTACGCCTCGGTTGATAATGCCATTAAATTAATAAAACTAGCCGGTCAAGGCGCATGGCTCTCCAAAGCAGTCATCACTGATGCGTTCAAAATTGTGCCCATCCGTCCCAGTGGCATCTTTTCGGTATTAGGTGGGATTCCAAGTTCTATTTTGGGGTACGGTTAACTTTCGGGTGCAAAAGCAGCCCATTTATCTTTAACCAAGTGTCCGAAGCACTTTGCTGGATACTACTCAATAGAGTCAGGGTCTCAGCTGTCCATCATCTGCTGGATGATTTCCTGCTGGTGGATGCCCCACACGATGGTTCAGGCTCTTCGCTAGGTAAATTAAAACAGTGTTTCCACTCCCTGGGCGTTCCACTCTCGGAGGAGAAAACCGTGGGGCCAGACACACGTCTGGAGTTCCTGGGCATTATGCTTGATACGATAGACATGAAAGCATCTCTCCCGATCGCGAAACTGCAGCGCATCCGGGAGGCTACGAAGTCATATTGCGCGGCTGATAACGTAACAAAACAGCAGTTACTCTCCCTGCTGGGGCATCTTAATTTTGCCATGCGCGTCATTCCACAGGGACGATCATTCATCTCCCGCTTGCTCGACACGGCATCTTCCGTGATCCAGTTGCACGATCTAGTGTATCTGGATGAAGGGTGGCGCTCTGATCTGCGGTTCTGGTCTCGTCTGCTCGATAACTGGAATGGGGTTACATTCTTCTACGAGGATCTGGTGAATTGCTCGGATTCCTTGAAGTTTTACACAGACGCCGCCCCATCTGTGGGTTTTGGGGGGTTCTATCAAGGCCAGTGGTTTGCGGAACCGTGGCCCCCCTCTTTTGCAAAGTATGGAAATTCCTCAGCACTGAGATTTACCCCGTGGCCGTGGCCTGCTTTGTCTGGGGGCAGCACTGGAAATGCAAGCGCATCTCGGTCATGTGTGCGACAATCAAGCAGTTGTCGATATTATCAATAGAGGGCGCTCTTCTTCCAAAGATATCATGCCGTTCATGAGAAGCATCACGTGGGCAGCTGTCACCCACAACTTCATCATCACCGCCCGCCATGTGCCAGGTCATTTTAATACTCTGGCTGATTCGCTTTCCCGCTTTAAATTCCAGGCTTTCCGGAACATCTGCCCAGAGGCCAGTCCCGTGGCAATAACTGTGCCCTCATGTCACACCCTGATGCTGTCGTAAAGCAAAGCCACGTGGGAGGTTCTATGGAGGCAGCTCGGCAATATATGAGGAAGGGATTAGCAGTTTCTACTGTAAAGACATATGATTGTGCTTGGAGTACTTTTGCTTGGTTTTGTGTTACCGTTGGCATGCCTCTTAAACCGGTTCTCATAAACACAGTTTGTGCCTTTATTTGCTATTGCGTGGATGTGCGGCATTTTAAACTGTCATATATTCGTAGTTTGCTTGCCGGCCTTCAGTTTAATATTAGGTGCTATGATCCGGCAGCAGTTAGTTTTTTTTCCAATGCAGCCATCAAATTACTGCTAAAAGGTATTGCTAAGTCTTCTCCTCACCTTCCCGTCCGTAGACAGCCTATCACGCTTCTGATTTTGCACAGGATGCTCACCGTACTCCGAGCCGGTGTTTTCGCCCCCTACGTTGATGTCTTGCTTGAGGCTGTGTTTTCGTTGGCTTTCTAGGCTTTCCTCAGGTGTGGCGAGTTTACTACCCCGTCTAATTCCTTCAATTCTGACATAGACATCACTTTTGCCGATTTGACTTTTCATACTGATCATTATGACTTATGGCTCAAGCATTCCAAATGCGGAGGGGCTTGCTCAGTGATTGTGGCTCGCATAGACTCTGGGTTTTGCCCGTTCCAATCCATGCTTAAGTTCCTACAGTTAAGGCCTATTACGTGCCCCACGTCTCCCCTGTTTCTTACCCCAGGTAATGGACTGTTATCTAAAAGTTGGTTTAACTCTCATTTCGTAGTTATCCTCACTCGACCTCAGTTATCGCCTCAGCTATACTCGGGGCACTCTTTTAGAATAGGGGCTGCTACTTGAGCGGCTAACCAAGGCATCTCCGCTACGACCCTACAAAAATTGGGTCGCTGGTCATCTTCTGCCTTCACATCCTACATCCGGCCCGATCTCAACACTATCCTCGAGAATCAAAGATCATTGACGCCTTAAAATCCGGTAATGAATGCATATAACTGGTGGTGGTGTCACATTCTTGGTATTGGTTCATAGCAGGGGATAGCATTATACCCTTCTTGAAATGTTCCTTATAGTAACCCTAAGGTATGGTTCACGTTATGTTGTGCGACTGGGTATCCTATCAGCACTGTATATTACTCTGCGTTTATCTTGCTCTATTCCTCTGGTGTGACTCGACCGTTTTCTCCATCTGATTGGTCTAACACTGTTTCCCAATCTCCTGGTCTCACGTGACCTGGCTTATCGTGACTGTTTTCCTAGGTGAACGTGACCTGGCTTAATGTGTCTGTGTTTCCTAGGTGACCGTGACCTGGCTTAACGTGTCTGTTTCCTGGTCCGACGGGACCGTTTTACTTTCCTAAAAGAAAAGGAGGGTCTGAGGTGCCCCATTTCTCATTTCCTGGTCCGTATGATAAGAGACCCGTCCAGAGTTGACAAATTTCTAATTTCGCAGTCAGATATGACATAATTTCTGTTTCGCGGTCCGAATGATGCGAGACCTGTCAAAGTATGACATACGTTCTAGTTTCCCGGGTAAGTACTCTATCAGCTGATTGGGGGCGTGCACTTTTAAGTACCAACCAGATTCGGCACACCGGTTCCTCAAGCCAATCAGCTCGTTGCTGTCAAACTTTAAATAGTGTTCTCCTCTCTGCTGCTGTCAGTTGTCATTTCAGCGCAGCAGATGCAACCCTCCTCCACCCCAGTCGCCTCCAGTCAGCATCACAGTCAGGCTCCTGATGCATCATCAGTGCAGCAACTCCTTTCATCACCACCACCAGTGTCTGGACTCCAAGGGGGGATTAGGCCTGTTGGACCTCAGTATCCCTACCCTCAGTGACAGTACTTCAGGATGGAGTCCAATCGCCAAAGACTTTGCACTTTTCATATTTGACGCTTGTATAATAAATCATTGTTAAACTTATGAAACAAGTCTCTCCTGATTGAAATCCAGCTGATGAACCATCCAACAAATTAAACATACCAACTGAATAAACTACCATAAGAACCTCCATCATAGCGAAATGTTAAGTTCCTCTCAAAACATGATCAGTTATGTCATTTATGTCATCTGGGGGAAAAACAAGCACTTTATTATTACTTTAGAGGATTTGCATATTGTGTATAATGAAAATACATACTATCTTTTATGAAAACAAAAAACAGCTTTTATCCCAATACTTAAAGGCTTATTTACCATCCTTTCATCTGGTTTTAGTCATTTCCATTTTAATTAAACATCATCTGTGTGATATGTATATGGTGCAACCAACCAGAGTCATCCAGACCCCCAATATGAAATCATTGAAATAAACGCACAGTCATTCAAACTTTGTCGTTCAATACAAAATTAGATAGACCTCGGTCTCAGTATGTAGAGAGCTTTTTAGGGTGCTTTTGACAAACAATGACATGAAGTCATTATAGGAACAAATTGATTGCCAAAGTCAAGAGAAATTGGACAGTAATACAGTAATACCTGTGACATATGAAAAGAAGTACACCTCTGAGGCACGGTGGTGTGAGGCCTGCCTGTGCATCCTCCACACCGCAGCCTCTCATAGAGGCCAGTTCGCCTTAAACACACAAACAGCAGTCTCTGATTTCACTCTCCGTACATGTGTGCAGCCTAACACGATACTGTCAAAATGCATTCCTACAAACGGAGCTATAGGTTTATCTTGGGCATTATTTGCACATTTACCACTCGGATAACATTCTGGCTCTGACCACAGTAAAAACAGAGAAATAGTTTGGGTTGCCATCTGGTGGCTGACGATGGTACTGCATTACAAAGTTCTAGCGTCTGTGCAAACCAAAAGTTAGACCCTTGGTAAGTATATGTACAAACCTGTACAGTCTTTGTGACCCCCTCCCCCACATATATGCTTATTTTATTTCTTATGTTGAAACATCAAATGAGCTGAAGTGGGTATAAAATATATTGTTTTAAATTGGATACGCAAGAAGCATAATTAATGGTCATATTTTTATATGTATTCCTAAACTTTCATTTGTTTCCTCAGGACAGTTGTCTTCTAGCATGCTTAATAATGGAGATTATCAGGTAAAAGGATGTAGCTGGATGGAACAGTGCTCGTGAGGGTGAATGAGAATAGATCCACCAATCAGGTTACATTATTTGTTTTTATGATAAACCGAGAGCCAGACAAACAAACACAACTCTCATCGTATCAACACGCATTCTATCGCTGTGTGTGTGTGTGTGTGTGTGTGTGTGTGTGTGTGTGTGTGTGTGTGTGTGTGTGTGTGTGTGTGTGTGCGTGTGTGTGTGTGTGTGTGTGTGTGTGTGTGTGAAATCAGAGCTGAACAAGCTGTGTCGGTGCTAAAATGGGACTCTAAGGGCCTCTCTACGCGATGAGGGATCTCATGCAACTGAAAGCTTTGTCACACCTTCACTTGTAAGTGTAAACTACGATGGTTTACCACCGCGCTTGCAGCAGGAGCACAGCTCACCACAAACTGCGTCATGTGTTTCAGTTTCAAGATGGTCGCCGCTGCAGAGATGAATGGAAATGACAAATGAATGAATTGGTCTCATTGGCGCAAAGGTCACGCTCCAGCACTTCATTAATTACTCTGATAGCAGCCGCTGTTCAAACATGTAGTGCAGGATTAATACAACGGCGATGTTATCAGTGTGTTCACGTGGGCGCTGTCAGACGTGGGCCTGCACATGACTTGTTCAATCACATGTTTTCTGATCCAGGCAGCTCACAGGAAGCAGTTTGTTGGGTCGGTACCTGCAGAAGCCCTGAAAAAGGGGAGTTTTCATGACATGTCCCCTTTAAGGTCAATGCCTTCTCTTTTTTTCTTTTTCAGACATCAAACGATGATTAAAGTTAAGAGAGTCTGCTGAGGAGGAACGCAGAAGTTGCATTAAATCCACAGGGAGTATAGGGTCCAATCTCAGGCTTTAGTTCCAACAGGTTTGGTATTAACTAGAAGATAAAGAGTGTTATACGTTAAGGCTCAGGCCTGCATTTAAATGAAACGGTTTCTAAAACAAAAAGAGTTGTCGACCATCGGATGTGAAAAATGAAACCAATCTATCTTTGGTGTTACTTTCATGTACACCACATTATGCAAATGAAGTGAGGAGAAGATATTGGCTTCCTTGTAATGCAGTCTATATAATCTGCAACTTTAATCTTGGTTTAAGGCGGACTTTGTTTCTTAAGAAATGAAGACAGGACATTTGCAGTTTGATTGTTTAACCACGAGATCTTGCACGTTTGCCCCACTTCGATTCGTTTTGTTGACTTCTGCAAAAGTAACTTTCAACTTTAACTTTAACTCGAACTATGCTACCTTACATCATCTGTAGAGCTGAGTTTGGGATATGAGACTACGCAGGAAGATACAGGTCAACCTTAAGAATCCTCCCTCATCTCTCCTGCAGTGTGTCACAGTTCTGTGCAGGCCTGTGTGTGTTTTGCAGACACTGCAAAGAAGAGGAAGGCATTTCATGTGAGGAAGGATATAGTGCATGAGATACATTTGGCTCCAAGAAAAAAACGTCCTTCGTTATTATTAGCCGCAGAACGTCCTCGATCTCTTTCTGTTCCTCGCTCGTGGGCGCACGTCGCCTGCTTTTACATACGAATGACGTAGAAACACTTTTCATTTCGACTAAACTCAATGTGCTTTTCCACCGCAATGCATGTGCAACCAACCTGCATGAACAGATGCACCATGGGATACTGTCAAAGTTCTACCCTAGTTACTGACGTCCCTTTTAAAGTCAAGATCAGAAGATTACTCATATGGTTCCTGACTGACTCTCAGCGTGAAACCAGTTTCCTGTCTCTGTTTTTTAAGACTTTCTTCAAGCCTTTATTCAACTGTAAATGTTGTTGTTTTTATTTCTTTACCAATACAGTACACCAGCCTGTTTATAGGAGAAGAATCAGAGACAAATATGTAGCAGATGTCAGGATATTATGTTTCCCTAACGTGTTGCCAAGCAGGAATATAAAGTATAATTCAAAAAAGAATTGATGCTTGTGGAACTCTTTTTTTGTTTGAACAGATTTAAATCCACTGATGGAAACATAATTTCGTTCCCATAAAGACTCGAAAAGTTTGAAACTCAAAAATGTGGTTTGATTGACAGTTGCCAAACAGCAGTCCCTCCTACTTCAGACCACTGAGAAGAGCCCCAGGAAAAACAAAAAACAAAACATCCCTGATCTGAAGCAATCCAAACTTGTGGTCACGTGAGACCTTATCACTGCTTGTAGAAGGCTGATTGAGAAAATAGGTTTTCGGGGTTTTTGTAAGAAAGCCAAAGTACACAGGAAGGCCTGATAGACCAACAAAACACAAAGTCTTTCAATCACAATATCCAGATCCACCGCGCCACAGGAAGCTGTGAGGTAAACGCCAGACCGATCCGCCCATGTTTGCTCATTCCTCTCACTGTTCTAGAGGAAGGATTTCAAAAGAGCACATCATGAAAAGTTATCAGAACGACGAAGCATTTACAACGGTCCAGAAATTGAAATGGATAAAAGAATATATGAGGTTAATTCTCTGTAAAACCTTGGAACAGTGGCTAGTCCTGCACATTGGAGCCACAATCCTCTGTGGTGGGCCGGCTCGGTTCAGCGTGGAGGTGAACCTCATTGTGGACTCCAAACATGTCCCTGGGCTCACATAGCCTTCCCGTCTGCTTCAGCAAATACTCAATGAATTATCAAGCTCCTCCAGCTCCTCTCCAGGCTGCTGAGCTCTTTTCACCTCAATATACTATCTCTCTGCTCGTTGTCTTTCTGTGAGAAGAGGGACGCCTAATCGAATGGTCTCAGATTCTCCAAAATGCTGGAGAAAATCCAGCTTTGTGTTCGTGGGGTCAGTGGAGATGTTTCCTGCTCGGTAAATAAAAGTATTGTAAGTCCTTTGACTCACGTCTGACACGCACTGCTGCTTTCAGAGGATGCAAAGTGATAGAATAGAATACAATATGATGGATTTAATGAGTGGATTTAACTATTGAGCTACAAAGAAACTAATTCTTCTTATTATATATTATTATTGTGTCTTTTGTGAGACCCCTAACTTTGAAGTAAGTGCAATACAAAATTGCTGGAGTAACTCTTTAATGGCTTATAATGGTTAAATTAAGAAATAGCTAATTGTTTATTAACCGTTAATAAAGTATAGTTACTCCCCCTGTGGAAACGAAAATGGTTGTTCACAGCAGCACGAGCTTGTTGAAACAAATGGCTTATTGTTGACTTCTAGGCTGCGTATCTCCATAAGGGAATTACAGCTCCGTACTTCCGGTGTTGATAAGTAACTACTGGCTTCCATGAGGGCCTGAGGTTGGCTCACAGCCCCGCTACTGAGCCCTGTCATACTAGCGCTGGCTCCGTCAATGTATAGTTTCAGTGAAATTCATTGATTTCATTGGCTTGCGCGACTCCAGCGCCCCTGCGCTGTTCGCGTGCCATACGCTCTTCTCGCTGCCCGTCACCCGACGTCTTCGCTTCAGAGCGTCTTCGGAGTGTCAGGCGGCTCTTTTGTCATTGGTCGTTCCGGTTGTCCGTCAGGCGCGCTCTACTGTGGGATTGGGCTCCTCCCGGAGCCGCGTCCCCCCCTTAGCCGTACCTGTCTCGCTGTGAGAGGCTGACAGCTCTTCCTGCTCCGCGCGCAGCTCCCGCCCCTTCATCCAGCTCCCAAGAAAGGAAGGAGTAACTGCTCGAGCCGCATGTGACACTTCCAGTATGCTGCAAAACAGCGCTACTATGTGACTCCTCGGGATTATGTTAGCTGGTTTTGCGGTTGGTGGGAAGTAAGGTTAGAAAGTTGGCAATTACAGCTGGCGTTTTAGGGGGGGTACGGGGGCTCCAGGGAAGGTGGTGCAAGTGGTTTCGGAAGAGGAGCGTGGCAGCGAAAAAGGAAAAAAAAGGTTGGAGGGGGGGGGTCTTTCCTGTGTGATACCAGATAGCTCTCTTCGCTCGCCCGCCACGACGGGACTGACGTAGAATATGGCGGAGCATCACCCGGTCTCCGACAACAAACACAAATCCTTACTGAACTCCGGAGCGTCGTACTCGGGGAACGGACGCAGCAGCACGGCGGTGGTGGCGGAGAGAGGCAGCAACGCCGGGCAAGGAGGAGGTCTGTCCGGCGGCCTGTCGCAGCCGGCTGGGTGGCAGTCTTTGCTGTCTTTCACCATCCTGTTCCTGGCCTGGCTGGCCGGTTTCAGCGCCCGGCTCTTCGCTGTCATTCGCTTCGAGAGCATCATTCACGAGTTTGACCCCTGGTGAGTTTGGTCTTCCCCCACATTCACGCACTTAGCTTATTTGCGTTGTTTGTCGAGACATGTTGCTACAAATGTAGCCTCGGTTGTATTGTTGGGATGTAACGTTATCTTTCCAAACATGTCAAGTGAACTGTTTGTCACGCGCCTAAATTCTCAAAAAATAAGACTTCTTGCTTTTGTGTTTGGTTCAAACTTCAAACGGGGACAAATCGGGCTAAATGTTACTTGTTGTGTTTTGTGTATCTGTACCTTTTCTGATTGAGAAACACCCCCCACATTTAAGGCTCTCCTCCTCGGTACCCGGTGACGGCCTGCGTATCTATTGTCGTTCATTATTAAGTGCAACGTTGTAACAGCCAGTTCGGAAGAAAGGTGGGGGGGGGGGGGTCACAGCAGAGTAAACTAGGACAATGGTGACAGGCCTCATCTGACGCGGGTTGAACCCGGAAAAGAAGCAGTCGCGAGCGAAGTCCCTCTGACACAGATTTTCCTCCTTTGTTTACCTGCGTCGCCTTGCATCGACACACTGGCACTGATTACCGGGTCGTAATTTAGCCTCAGTGTTGCAAACTGTCATCATATTGTACCCTATTCTCGCACCCTATTCATATAACAAGGGTTTAATGCGCCTTTTGCACAGCGTCCATCATTCTGAAGTTTATAAAACCAGTGTTTGTCTCCACATCTGTGCCCCCTTATTCTGCTTAACAATATCCAGTGTTCGGATTCAGTGCGGTCTTGAAAGTTTCCATCACCTTGAATACTTGAAGTACAAGCTGCTCATTTAAAAAAAAAAAAAATTCAAGTGTGTAAAAGGCTTCGGATGTTAGTGCAGCCCGGGCTTGCAGCTGACAGTGAGGTTAGTGAGGTTAGCAAGATAAGGCGTGAGCATGGCCCTGGCCCAAAAAATCAGATTTTGCAGTCATTCATGTTTGTTCTTCTCAAATACGAATGATCTGCTCATGCACATGAAAGCTCCCCTCAGTTGAAACAAGCCGGGGGCCGACGCTCTTCATCGCAGCCCCTTTTCTCACTTGTGTTTTGATTTCAAAATCTCTACTACTATGACTTCTGGTTCTGGCAGATATTGTCCATTTAATAATTTTTTTGTTGCCTTGGCCGAAGCCTGCATTGCATCACTGCAAGCGTTTTAATGATTATTCTGAGACCAAGCAGCGTGGATTAAACAGCTTGTCGTTGTCTCGTCTGCTGAATAAAAGAGCGAGGCTTGAAAGCTCTGGCTGGATGGAGGGTCCTGCGCCTTTCCCCGCGTGTCGCTGTCTGAGAGCCTAACGTGGCATGGCGAGGAGTGAAATTTATTCACACGCCGCTCTCATTGGTCTATCGTTTCTCCCTTTGCTATCTGACTGGCAGCATGATGTAAACTAGATATGTGGCTGGCCAAGGAGACGTGTGTGTGTTGGTGTCTCCCCTGCAGGAAATCTGGTGACGCAATATGTGAAAGGTCAGGTAATATCTGTTTGTACATTCATGTCGTACAGTACATTTTCGGGCCGCCTCATCTGTGGAAGAGGAACCCTCTGCTCTGTCGGGGGAAGAAGCTTGTCTTTGCCAAACAGTTATTAATGTACAACAGGCTGGAGTTTGAACCCGCTGTTTGTCTCGCAGGAAGACATTTGAAAAGTGCGGAAGGAGTAATCAGCGGTCACACTAAAGACACCTGGAGGTTGTCGAGCATTCAGGAAGATAAAAGCAGCAGAGTTTACAGCCTTTACCCAACCGCTGTTTGACAGTTCCCTCGTGCACTCGCGATGTTGCTGTCGTTCTTATCTTTTAAAAGAGGATGATCACAGTCATCTCATTTTCATTGAGTCCAAAAGACCAAAATGAAAGCTGTTTTCTGGTTAGTGTGCTTTCTGAAAACTGGTGTTGGTGCGCTGACAAAGCTCATGTGAGTAAAACACAAAACTTCCCTCTGATTGATATATTAGGCCGGTGTGTCAGATAGAACTGCAACGATTAGTCGATTTGACAGAATATTAATCGCCAGCTATTTTGATAATCGATTCGTCGTTAAAGTCCCTTTTCTTGCAAAAAGGGCAGAAAATGCTGTTTTCAGCATCTCAAATATGGAGATTTCATGCTCTCCTCTGTTTCATATCATATTACAATGGCATTATATTATTGTGGCATGTTTACTTTAAGACTTGGGGTGTTGTGCAGCATTGCACATTTTTGTCAACTGAGCCGGGAGTCCATTTTATTCATTGTTTTGTTTCGGATATTTCAATGTTGTTTTTTTTCCCCCATTCCAACTCCAATGTCTCACTGTTCCCCTTCAGAATTAATAGTTCATTTCTCTTTGAAAGGCTGCAGTTGATTTATTATCCTGTTCTGTCATCATTATGTCAGTGGCATGAATTAATCTTAGTTGTATTAGATGTCTAGGACAATAAACCAACAAAATGTGTGGTTGTGATGGGAATAATCAAACCCCAACCGTTGCAACAACAGTATTATCAAACATTCTGAAATCACTGGTTGGCTTTGTGCCTTTTTAAAACGAATGTCGATGGTTGATGGCAGCAAAGTGAACTGAGAAGGACCTTGTGAAAGCAGACATGGTGACAGATCCTGTCTAATGTGAGGATACTGTTCTCTTTGTTGTCGCATGCACAAATGGAGGATAACCGTTGTTTATTGAGGATGGAGTTGATGGGCTGCAGAATGGGGGGTCATCATGAGCCGTGCCACATTACAAGGCGCTCTGAGGGGTTTCTGTGTTCCGTAATAGACCCGAGGCTGCGTTATCGCTGTACACGCGTCTCAGGCGATCTAGTCGTACCACACTGGTGCCTTTTTGAAGGTTTTGAAATGAAGGGCAGGGAGGAGAAATGAAAAGTGCCTGCTTGAAACAGAATAGGGAAGTAGATCCTCCATTTAGCCCCGTTGGCTTCATTTTCACCAACTGCCCCCTCAGATCTGATTCTTTTTCTCGCTCATTTCTGCTTAATCATCTCAATCCTTTCACTGCTGCGAGGGTCAAATGATGGCGTGAGTGAGTCAGTCCTTATTTTCTTTCTTTTATTCTCTGCTGTAGATGACCGTTAAACAAAACAAACAAGCTGGATCCAGGTCAGCAGTGCAAGGCAGATGATTCACGAGAGCACGTGCGCTCCCGCTGCCTCTCCATTAGGGTGCCTTCAGCGGCGCACTGTGCTCAGGTCGCGGGGGTCGTGACAGTTTGTGCCCGTGGCCCGGCTCTGTTGACGGACCACCTGAAACCCGATCCTCATGGCTAGCGATGGCGACTCTGCCAAACGCGGGTGCTTTTCACCGGGCAGGGGGAGCAAATGTTCCGTCAGCCGCCGGCAGCAGACGAGATGAAGGGGTCAGATAGGCCGACACACTCGCAGACCCACCGGGAGGCGCGACCTTGTGCAGTTTGGACTCCACACTGCTGCCATTTTCCCAATTGTTTGCTGATGATGATTTTCTTCAGTCCTATTGAACAGCCCTGCAATAACTCTGTCTATATGACGCTTCAGATGTCGAGCTGTTGACACCAGCGCTGGGCCTGCTGCTGCATTACTGCAGTAATATGACTCCTACCTCACAGTGGAGCTCATTACCGTCACCACTGCTACTGCTGCCGGTTATTCTTGCTCTCGGCCTTTAACATATGGGAACAATACACACCGTATTCATGGGAACATGTTATAATAGAACATGTTTGTGGTGTTATTCTGAGCAAATGCAGGACTTGAATGTCCGTTCAGTCGACTCAACTCGTGGTACATTTGGCAACAGAAGTTAGTGGTATTGTGTTTGGATTTCATTAAATCAAAAAGTTTTTAAGAGTTTTCCACTTTCAATACACAGGGTTCCTGTGGATCCTTAAAGTCTTAAAAGTTATTGAATTTATGAATCTAGAAATAAGGCCTCACTTTGCATTACATCGATCTTATAAATGCCTAAACATCTATTTTCATTTACCGAATGCCTCTTGCAATGACGTCACTCGGATCAGGAGAGAGGACACCAACGGCACTCGTATTTTGTTAGCGGTCTTGATGCTCAGAGCAGATCTGATGTCTGCTAGCTAGCGACGTCATGAGGAAGCGCATACTCGGCCACTCGCGCAAGAGTTCACGGCATGGCGACGTAAATGAGGCACGTCGTATTTCTGTGCAGGAAGTGATTCAAACCCGGCACGATGTTCTTCTTTTTTCCTCATTGTAAAATTGCTCTGAAATTTCATTCCAAGTGGCAATAAAAAAAAGTCTTAAGTGTTAAATCTAGCTCTCTTTCAGATGTAGGAAACTTGAATTCACCGCTGCAAACGTTTTGTCTGAAATGTACCGTTGAGTCAACAGTTCTGACACAGTGTCAACAAATAGGAATAATATTGGTTTTACAAACTTCCGACTCGCCGCATTACTGGCAGCATATCCTGAGCTGTGTTTGCCACACTAAAGGTCTGTCGACTGTCAACTGCAGTGAAGACCTCATTTTGTCAGCTAACCCTCTACATTGAGATTGAAGGCGTGGTTCTGTTTGCTTAAATTACAGGACAGAGGGGTTTCCATTTCTCTGGAGTGTACAACAACATTTTAATATAAATTATGCTTCTGGATTATATTTGATCAGCAACTCTCAGTGATCTGTCTACCTTGCTTGTAACTGAATGTGGCCTTCCTGTATCCCTTGAAAGATCCTCTGTTATCGGCACAGTGTTCGGTGTCCCACTGGACCCAGTGTACGAGTGATCTTTTGAAAGTCCAAAAACAATGTACGGTAACGATGAAAAGGCTGTTGTGGGACAGTGAGCAGCGAGATGTTAAACACCCTTTTGATTTGAACAGAGACAACTGTCATTCTCTTCACATCTTTACGTTTTTATCAGCAGTGTCGCCCCTGTATATTGTACAGGACTGGCTTCCATGACAAAGAATATAAACTTTTTTCCTAAATGCCAAAAATAACGCTAAATATCGACTCCAGTGCGTCCCCTATATTCAGCCTGGATTCCACGAAGTGTCTATGGTTAGATCACATGTCTGTAATAACAGAAGGACAGTCGAGTGTCTGTTATCTGAACTGCTAAAGTCAGTTGAACAAGTGAAGTGACGATAACGTTGTCTGGTAGGCTCAGTAGTGAGCGACACTAACGAGGGCTGAATGATTAAAAAAAATATATATTTGCGATTATTGTTGCACAGTATACCGATGTTGGAAAGGTATCGCAATACCATTTAAAAACGGTACGATACCCCATTTTATTAGCAGCAGTACTTTTAAGAATGAGTGTTTTACTAACAAAGTAATGATAATACATTCAGTGTTTTAAGCTGAGCTGAGACCAGAGAATATCGGGTCAAAACCAGGTGGCAACCTCCAGTTCTGCCGAGTGAAGCCGATGTGTCTTAAAACGTGCATTCTCTCTACTGACCAGCAGGGGGCTATGAGAAAATGACTCTACTTCTCTCTTGATTTATTCCCTCAGTAAACATTGTAAACATGAGTTTATGGTCTCAGTCTCTAGTTTCAAGTCTTCTTCAATACAGCATGATGTTCATTTAGTAAATGATGGTCCATTAGAGTCAAACAGACCATAAAGCAGAGTATGCTTTAGGGCGGGCTTACTGTGATTGACAGGTAGCTGACGCTACCAGAGTTGTATACGACGTCTCTAACGTCACTCCTCCTCATTCCAAATATGGTAACTTTCGTTCATTGTTGCGGAAAAAACGACATGGCGACGGCCGTAATCCAAGATCGCAAACTCGAGGCTTCAAAACATCAGTCCAATGGGTGATGTCACAATGACTATGTCCACTTCTTATATGCACAGTGTACCGTCAGAACAGGCCGGTGTTTTGTTTTGCGCTCATTGTGACATGAAGTTTGTTAGAAGTGATGTAATGTAGCTCTGGTGCGTTTTTATGCGGAGTGAGAGCAGCGCCAGACTCTGTTAAAGAAGAAAAGGCCTTTTAATTGGTACATTGCTTGTCACCAACCTTTCATATGGTCCACTTAGGAGGCAAGTTGGCCTTGTGTGCTCTGAATAGTTTGGCAAAAATATGCAGCCATAATTCTTTGTTTGAATGAAAACTACATTTGTGGCATTTGCTCCTGCTGTTCTTCACCACTGTTTTTGGAGGAAGGAAATAACTGCAGTCACAGGCGAGCCCTCTTTAAATGAGAGGTATTTTCTTTTCAAATGGCTGGGCGGCAGGTCTGATTCATGCCGATGTGAAGAGTGGTTCATGTGGAATTTCGAAAAGTGATTGATAGACTTACGGAAAAGTAACTGATTATTGTAGAGTTGCCAATTTGTACCTATAAACTCCAACCACACGGAAGCTGGTAGGCAGCCATTACTTTCAACATCACCACCTCCCCTTGTCACAGTAAAACAACTTATACTGTGGCTGCTGTGTCACAGCACCGTTGGATTGCATGGACCTGTTGTCAATTAATGACTCATCAGAAAAGAGTTAATAGTATTTCTGAGCGTTGAAGCCCAATTCTGTCATTTGTTTTTCCCAGGAAATCCTTCCCACCACATACGGGTGGAAGATCCCCTTTGTTCAGCTTACATAACACAAGTTCTAGTTTTTTATTATGCAACATCCAGAATGGGGATGAGTCATTCTAAGCTTTCATTCAGATGGGTAGGGTGAAATAGCCCGACCGATTTAACCACACCGTTTTACTCATGTAAGCTTGGTTTTATGAGGGGGAAGATGGCAGGAAGTGCTTCTCTTTATGTCCAACTGGGTCACATTTAGGCCTCAATGGCATTAAGGTAAAATGTCATTCATTTGGAAATACTTTAGTGTTTCGTTGTGTTAATATCTCACTCCACCAGTCAAACTGTAAGATAGCAGTCAGAGGAAGTAGATTATCAGTTGATCAGGTTGTGTATCTGTGTGCGTGTGGACTGCTGCCGGAGCTGTGTGCTCTGCTTAATCACACACTGTTGTAAGCCAGTTCCTCTTCCACCACTGCCTTTTGATCTGCGGCCGCCACCATGGCTACTTCTTCTGTTCCGTTACGTGATCTGCCGTGGCACTTTTGTGGAGGATCTTACCCCCTGAAGCTAGATTTCTGAATCACAAAATACCAGTGTTGTATAAGCATACTACTGACAGACTGATGATGAAAAAGCCACGCAGTAAACCCTCGCCTTGTTTTCGGACATCTGCTGCTTTTGTTTTGTTGGTTCATGTCACCCGGGTGTTAGTTGATAGACTTTACCTAATGTGTTTATTTAGTTTCAAACGTTTGGAATAGCAGGTGGTTTTATCATATCAGAGAAACATTCTAGTCAATTTATTTATCTGGTTGATCAACGGAAAGTTTACAGGTAATGCGGACATTTTGAAATGACACAATGAATCGGCAAAGAGCTCCAGAACAAAGAGGCTCCGTACAGTGTTTAATGTATCCCCTAAGGATACCCTCTGCACACTTTAACGCAGCTAGATTCTCTGCCTGTACTGTACTCCAAAACTCCAGCTTTGTGACACACACACACACACGCGCGTGCACACCTCTGAAGGCCAGTGAACTTGTTTACCATTCACCCTAGCACTCTCACCTCTTTGAGCTCCGTACTCCTCCTGCTCTACAAAATTCACGGTTCGGTACGATACAGTGGAGCCACGTTTCGGTACAGTAGAAAACTATAAATGCCAGAGAAATGTACTTTAATTTAAAATATATTTATTCATTACAACTAACATCATAAAGTTATTCTTTGACTTTGAACAATGATGGAACTATACCTGAGTGACCCATCCTCTGGGGTGTCTTCTTAGCAACACATAAGCATAAAAAACAAAAACTGCTTCTTAATGTTATGTAGTATTGTTACTTACATCTTGCAAAAGAGATTTTTAATCTCAATGGGACTACCTGGTTAAATAAAGGTTAAATAAAGGGGTTTTTTTGTATTCAAACTTATTCGGTTCGTCATGCGTACCGAACCGTGAGCCTCGTACCGAACGGTTCAATACGAATACGCGTATTGTTACACCCCTAATGTCAGTACTTGGTATTAGCACATACCTTGTGTTGGGGTATTGGACTCGACACTGGGACACGTATTACCGGTTTCTTTGTGTCCAGGCTGTATTCCCTCCGGTTGGTGTGTGCTCACGGCTCCACTGTGTCAATTTGGTCCTAAATTTCTACTTTTTTTTGTGTCGGACGCTGTCGGGTTTTCTGATGCAGGTTGTCTTGGGTCATGCCGAAAAGGGGCCCTGAGTGAACGGTTGAATGTCTCAGCATTTGTCCTACTGTCTTGTGGGTGAGGCTGCTTTGATTTTAACAAGCTATTATTTTACTTTTTTCATAATTTCTGATGGAGTAAACACACCAGGAGGCGTGTTACTCATCTCGGTCGCTTTCTAACAAAGCTCCATTTGGCGTCTCCAGTAAGAGGAGAAAAGGCTTTCTTGCTGGGGTTGGGCTTGTTTCAGCTCTTGCCAATACTTAAGATGATTTGAATATGAAGCTTATAATTTAGTGACTGGCCACTCTAACAACTTCTTCAGTTTCCTCTGCTTTGATTCCCACCCTGCTTTGAGCTGTTACTTCTGGCAGCGGGCCTCCGTGCCGCTAACACATTAGCTTATGCAGTCTTTTCTAATCACATTATAGGGACGCTGACTAGATGCACTGCTTTCCTTGCACATTCTCTCTTTATGCAAACATCAGACACATTTGGATGCATGGTTCCATATGCTGTATTTTTACGTCAGCCCACAGTACTTCTACTACTCTTTGATAAACTGCCTTTTTACATTTTCTTTGGGAAAGCCTTTGCAAAATTCTTTGCCAGGTTTTAATTGACTGTAGCTTTTGTATCTTGTGATGTATGAATGTGTCTGCTCCCCAACCGACTATTGACCGATTTCATGTCTATATATGACACGATAAATTGATAACGTAATTATCATGACAGGCCGGAGGGGGGGCGGGGGGGGTGTATTTCGTAAGATGACGCACATTTATTAGCAGTTTTCTGTGTGTATTCGACTGATTCAGGCAATGCTGGAAATAAATTAGCAGGATTGTTGTATGGAAATATAGAATGTGCCTGATTTTACTAATCGTGCAAATGAAATACCTGACAAATCACACTATTTTATGACTATTTGATCTGAAGTAGTTTTCCTCAGAAACAACAAACAATCAATATTGCATGATAAACATGGCATCCCTTTTTGCCCACAAACGCTTAATGCCATTGCAGGAAAAAGCCGCCCTACGAGGACTGTGCAACAATGAATGTTTCTAAAAGGTTGAATATCAATGCTGTAGCTGTACTTAGAAACTCAATATCACACGGGCTTCCTTTAAATGAGGATCATTGATAATCATTTTAATGAGGATGGCACTAAAAAGTATCACAGAGAGAAGCTCCACTGTGATCATGGTTTAACAAAGACATTTGCATTGAACTTGATAAGAGGTTTTACTGCATATGATGTATGAAAGTTTTTTTTTGAATGATAATTTTCAGATTTTCTTTTGTCCTCTTTTCTCCCGTCGTCCTTTCTGCTGAAGGCACGTCACCTGTTTTCTACTCTCCACATCTGCCCCGTGCGTCTTCACTCTTATTCCCCTCTTGTTCTGGTGAAGAGAAGCTGACAAGCTCACTTCCAGCTCTCCACGGGCAGGCAGGAAATCGGACCGCGTGTCTGCTTTAGCTCAGCACACTTCCGACTGCACCAGTTTACAGAAAATGAGCAGCACTCGCAGATTGTCCCATGGCATCGAAGAAAGTCAGCTGCGACCGTTTCGGTCCATATGCTATCTGTTAGGGATCAAATGAGTGTGGGTCATTCTAAGTATTGAGTATTATTGAAAGTAGTAAAGGGATGCAGCCTGGCTGCTCACTCTTTCCTCCTCTGTGCCTCTGAAGAAGTCCCTACTCCTGTTATATAAATAAAATGGATAAGTTCAGATATGATCATGATAATATGTGTAGGCTTTCCTTTCGTCCCACTGCCCTGCTGTCACAGGGACGCTTCACTTGGCTAAAGTCTTGCACATTCACACATGTAAGGAGCCAATCAGAAACACGCTTGTGTGCTGCTAATTAATCTGCTCTGTCATTAGAAATCTAGCTGGATCCCTCACCCGGATCATGGAAAGTAGGTGTCTGGACATTTTAAAATATTTAACTCTATACAGAAATATGGATGATTCAGTCAATTAAGAACGCCCAACTTAAAAGGCAGCCACAAGCACCCCAATATTTCTTAGACGTGCACATGCACATATACATGTACATACATCCACTTGCTGTCCTCTAGTACCCTGTACCCTCTAAGATGTTGCCTCTTGAATGTAAGTCAGAGAAAGTTGGCTAGTTTTGCTTATGAACCTTGGCGGTTATATGTATGAGCTGTCACGAGTAGAAGCCACTCTGTAAACTCTGGTCTATGTGAGCTCTTGCAGTTGCGTAGATTAAGCCTGGCTGCTACAATAAAACCTGTTACTCCCAGTCCAGAGTCCGCTGTAGTGAGGCCTCGTGGCCTAACAGACACAGTTGTGGGGATTCTGGTAGAGCTTGTTTGAGCCCAAATTCAAGGTTTTTCAGCACCACCTTTCCAAAAAAGACCCGTAGCGCGTGGAGAAATGTTACATTTCCAACATGTATTGTCCTGAATTTAAGCCAATTTCAAATAGTTTAAAGGGTGTAAAATATGTACGAAATCATAATTGACAAACTTACTTCTCGCATCCCTTGTCGCCCAAACCACATTTGAGATTACATCCTGCTCTCGCTATCCTAATCCACAGCCTTATCTCACCGTATTAGTCTCAGGCCTTCACACATTCTAGTTTGAATATTCAACATTGTCCCATAACATCTTGAGGCAGAGTGTCAAGTATGAAGAGAATTTAGAAACTCTAGAACCCTTATTCTCTTCTTCCTCTTCAGTGCATAGACGGAGCAAACGCTGGTCCTCAGCTCTAAATGCTTACAGAAATCACCTTTATCGGTCATTTGTTCTTTATGGTCTTCAAATGGCATAAACAAGCTTCTCTCATACAGCAGTTAACGGTGATAACGTTGTCGCCGGCCGTCGTGTGTAGCACCTAACCCTCAGGTTAACGCTGTCTGCCTGACTCGCCTTGTCAGCACTGTTGCCATTGTTTGCGCTGTTGGCTGCTAGCATCCAACTCCACTAGCGCCATGTTGAGAGCCGTGCGGATGCAGTCCCTCCATCATGGATTTGCTCTGAATTACAAATAGAGCTCGTTCAAGTTCATATAAATGCACTGATTGGAAGTTCAGTACGGCAGTTGGTTTACCAATAGACAGACTGATGACATTTTCAGCATGTCTGTTGCAGTGCAGTAGTTACAAAGTCTTTTTGTGGTTTGCCAAAGTCCCAGCTGGTGTGGTTACTTTACATCATCTTACATCCTTATGATTCCATGGTAGTGGGTTTTTAACTGAGCTCTGTGTACATTGCTGTGGTCACAACAGACAGTTCTCACATCATGAGATAATGAAATAGCCATGACAAAGAGAGTGACTAGGCCGATGAAGTCGACTTAAAACGTAACAGAAAAGCAAAGTGTGGTCAGTGCTGCAGTAGAAAACTACAGATGATTTCTCTTCTCCGCCCCTCTGCTGTGCTTTCTTGATAATACCCCCCACTGTTCCTCTCTAAAGATCCGCATGAACGAGCAATTAAAGGAATTGACTACACAGCACACCTCCCATCAGAGAAATGTTGTTACCCTGATTAATTGTACAAACAAAGCGAGAAATTGTCATAATGGCCTTTCCTTCTTTTCACAGCTGATTAATGTTTTAGGCTATATCCACACGAGTCCAGTTTTCCTACGTTTACACTGAGCAGCCACACCACGCCGGAGTTTTGGAGCAGCCTTAACGGAGGAACCTGAAAACTCCGCCGAGGTTGGAGGTATTTGAGAACTCCGGGGTTTTGGTTCAGTGTAGACGTCGGATACGGATGTCTGTTAGAAAAAATGAGCCCACACCCGTGCTCGCTACTGGATTGGTTATTACCAGCCATGACGTCTCCGTCCCTGATTCGTCACACTGACTATCACGTTACCCGGAAGAAAACAAAACAGCCGGGCGACCAGCAGCGATTCATTTCAACATGGATTGCTTGCTTTGTTGTCTGTACTAGCAGCTATTGTGGAGTTAAATTCATCATTTTACAATGCTGCTAATGCCTACATGCGGAGGAGGCGAGCTGTTCTTCGAGCGATGAGCGAGCTGCTTGACCATCGGCGATCAGCCCCCATGGAGCGGCTGTCTGAAGCTACAGTTAGCAATAAATGCTATTCAGAGCTACAGCTACATACAGACAACACAGAGGAAAACTAGTGAGAGACGAGTGATCGAAGCTGATTCGTTTTACTTTTTCCATTTGATAGCCTTGAGAGACCTTAGTCTACAAGTATTTCTTTATGAAAATATGTACGAAGATATATTTTATTCGCTAGCATAGCATTTCCCCATTAGCTTAGAAGCTAGCTAGAAATTAAGTCTATGAGAAAATGACTCTACTTCTCTCTTGATTTATTCCCTGAGTAAACATGAGTTTATGGTCTCAATCTCTAGTTTCAAGTCTTCAATACAGCATGATGTTCGTTTGGTAAATGATGGTCCATTTAGAGTCAAACAGGCCATAAAGAAGAGTATGCTTTAGGGCGGGGCTACTGTGATTGACAGGTCACTATCACAGCGTTTATGTCCATGTTCCCATCTTGAAACTTTAACTTTAGTGTGATGTAAGTTCATGAAAGTTAATTGTACTATTTTGTGTTCGGTTGTGCTTCAGCTCCACCCTCTCGTGTCACTTCTGGTTGCAAAAAACCAAGATGGCGACGGCCAAAATGCCTGAACTCTGGGCTTCAAAACAGCTCTCCACAAACCGATTACTGACGTCACAGCAACTGCGTCCACTTCTTATATACAGTCCATGGGCATCACTCATTTCTCCTCCTTCCTACTTAAGATAAGATAGACTTTATTGTCCCGAAGGAAATTTGTCATGGAAACATACATACAGTGTAGTGTCTGCTGTTAAAAAACAATACAATACAAATAACATATTGCATACATACATTACATACACAGATTGTCACCAGTCCACATACCCGCACACACAGTACCTACAGTACTTACAAAAGACTTCCTTCACCTCCCCGTCTTTCGTATCTCTCCCTGGTCTTCACTGTGTCGCTTTACCTTTCCAGCCATTAGCTTGCTGCTGGTTGGCAGGTGGAGTAGCCCAGAGAGTTGCTCACGCACAGTATTCCTCCTTGATGTAACCCAGGCAGTCCCTGCACTCTCTTTCGCGCTCTCTCTCACTGTCTTGTTGCTGCTCTGTCTTCCATCTCTCGTCTCGGCCTGTGTATTTCTGTCTGCTCCTTTTCTCTCAGTTTTCCTGTCATGTGGCTTTGCTGCAGAGTGAGGCGGGTACATGATCGCGTGGCAGTGACATGAGTGGCAAAGTGAACCTCTAAAGCAGCGGTTCCCAAACAGTTTAGGCCACGCACCCCTATCCACATCCCGACCGGGTTCACGCACCCCCAATACCCCACACCTTAAAAAAACAAGAAGAAGCAACAGAGCCTATTTATAGCAGCATAGAAATCGGACCAATGAGAGAACAGTTTGGCGTTTGTTTCCAATATTTAGTCCGCTGTTAAATGTTGCAGTGTGAACACAAACCGAACAAACATTGTATCATATTAACCCCTGAATCAGAACAAAGCAAACGAACTGAAGGTGTGAAAACGCCCTGAAACACTGCAACAAAGTTTCAATAACTTTCAGTGACACAAGGAGTCACTTTTAAAGAGCAATACGGATGGCGAGGACACACGCACAGGCTCAGAGGCAGATTATCACATTTAATTTGCAATCAACCACACATAGAATGAGACTGCAGTTGTTTTGGGCTGTTTTGTAACTCCTCCAATTTCGATTTAAAATATGTAAGGGGCTTTTGACTTGCACTGGCATGCTTGGTGTTCAGGTGGCTAGCCAGAACCTCACTGCACACCACGCACTGTGGCTTTGGGCAATCTGCGTTGCCAATCCAAGTGAAGCCCAGACACAGATACTTTTCATCATATTGCCTCTTTTTTTTCCCCCAGTCATATTTCCTCTTTTTAACATTGACTCTGCGATGGGCCTATGTGCTCCCGATTTGTCTGTGCTATCCCTTCCTCCTTTTCGGTCTCCTCCGGCTCATCTTCCTCTGACTCTGGCTAGATTTTGTCTCCCGGTCTCTCCCCAACGCACCTCTCCGTTCCTCTCGCCTCTGATTCCTCGCTCGCTCTCGCTCTCTCTGTCCCTTTCCTCTTTTATGACTGATAGCATCAGATGTCCCATCTGACAGTTTCCCCGATTTCAGCCAGTTTAGCATATTTGCATGAATGTTGCTGAATGAATGAAGTTAGCTGTTAGCTGCACAAGCTAGGCTAGCTAGTGTATGTAAAAGAGCAGGAGCTGAAGTGCATTTATTTATTAAATTGTACGTTTTTTAATTTTTTATAATGCATGTAACCGAGCGTCTTGGGTTCGTGTATAAGGGCACTTATCATACAGTAGTAACTGGACACGAGACAGTCTGTTACATTCATGTTTTTATTTTGTGAAATTATATTTAATATTAATTATTACACCATTAGACCACCATTACATTTTTCCTCTCGGGCACCCCCTAGAGGCAGCTCGTGCGCCACACTTTGGGAATCCCTGCTCTAAAGGATGTTGGTGAAGGAGATAGCGTTGGTGGCTGTATTCCTCTGATAAAGAGATTAGAGGTGTCACAGTAACAATCTGATCTGTGTTGCTGATTGGATGCTGCTGAATCCTGGCTGGTGATCTGTAAGATCTCAGGTCGGTTAGCCTGTCTATCCAATAGAAGCATGCCACTTGGGTAGGAAATACTGCAGCAAATTCACCCTAATGAAATCCTAAAAAAATACAATACGGTGACTGGATGAACCATCTGTCAATCTAGCTCTTATCCTGGGCCGTTCAGGAGAAGAGTGAAGAGTTGTTCTCGTTCTTTGCTCTTCTTTCAATGAATAAATACTCCAGTTCTGCGATGATGCTTTTGCAGCTATGCTAACCTCGTTAGGGGCTGTGTTGTTTAGAACAAACGTCTTTGTCGATCCCGGTCCACGAGCTGTTAAGCAGCTTTTTAAAACCTAAATGGAAAGCGTCTCATCGAGCCCCCCCGGTCGATGGGGAGGCTTCGTCGAGAGCCGGCTGCGAACTCTTTCAGCCCGAGAGCCAAATGACAAATAGGACAGGCTCGCCCCAGAAGTCAGACTCATGGAAATCATTTGCCTCCTTCATCATGCGGGCAGCCTCCCACCATAGATGGAACCCGTGACCTCTAATTTAAGAAACAAAGCTCCAGGCCTCACAATGACTGCAAATGCTCTACTTGGCTCCTAATGTATTTGCATAGTTTTTTTTCCACAGTGTGGCCACATCGACCAACATGTTCATATTGGGAAAGTTTATACTTTTCTCTGCACTCCAATGACTCCATTAGTTTCAATGACTGGCCTTTAGCATCAGGACACATACGGCAGCAACCATTTCCCCCGCTATAGCTCTCAGGAGATAAGAGAGAAAATGAGCGGCCAGCTCGTCCCGCAAGATGCTAATAGTCAAAGAGAAAGCGTGTCGGTGATAGTCACATCAGTAATACGGTAAACAAGCAGGCCAAGGTTTCCTCGTCTGCATTTAATAGCCCACAGCGCGCACACACGCGCACACACACACAGACAGACCTGCTCATGATTTTCTGGTGGTATTGCAGAGGACACAGCAGTCACAGAATGGCAGTCCTCCGGGCCAAGGGCGCGGTGATGTGGAAGGGAATGGACTCATCGCTCAGTGGAAAATATCAAAGGCTCAAAACCCGTCTGCTGCCAGAGCACAACATTTGACAAACACATTGTGGACATGGACTCAATTTTGTAGATCGCAAAATGGCCATACAATTTAGTTTACCGAGTAACATTTGTGGATGTCTTGATGACATTTAGTATGTAAACACAGTTTAGTGTTACATAACTTGGGAAATCATTTCAGAGAAGGGCTTTATGACCATGTTGCCTCAGAGTAAACCTTAAAGGTACCCCAACATGACACGGCAAGTCACTCCTAAATGTTCCTTCAGACTTTCTGAAAGTAAAAGGAATTGTGTAGGATGCAAGCAAGTACTGCTGGTGTACCCACGCTTCATAACCCCCCGCTGACATGCAGGGTGAGTAATGGCACCGAGCCACTGGCTGAATGGAGGTCAATCTTTTGTTGCCGTGGCCGGTCAGTTTGTCTCCTCCGTCAGCCACCGCGGCAAGTAATTGGCCGTCAGCAGGAGATTCCGTTCAGCACCGAGACTCTGTTTTCACTTTGAACTCTTGAGAAGTGCCAGACAGAAGTCGGCGTTCTGCCCTGCAGCTACAGCACTGAAGGAATAGAGAACCGTTAAGAGGGAGCCACTGTGTGCACAGTCCCGATACAGAGGCCTGGGCTAAGGATAACTGCCGATAGCGAGGAGCGATCTGTTACCGCTGTTTGTTTGATACGCTGCATGCCTCACTGTGTGGAGGAGACTGGGATCATTATTTTATTATGCTGCATGCAGCAGCTCTGAGAGACGTAGCTTCAGTTGGTGGCTGTAACGAGTCAAAATCAGCCAGCTAACGATGAGGGCAAATGAGAAAAAAGAATCATGTAGAGCTCTATATACAGTCAGGGCCATAAGTGGACTGTGACACAATGTTTCTAATGGATTTGAAAGGAAGCAGGTGGTTGAAGTTGGCGGGCTGGTAGACCTGCATGCTCATTGAGTGGTCCGTTCTTTTTGTTTTTTTCCCCCAAAATAAAGTTTGGAGAGCCGGTCCGCCTCCCCACAATCCGCTCCCGAGGCACTCAGACGTGTCGAGCAGCTGGTCGGAGCAAGCGAAGCGTCTCCTCATTAAATATTCATCATGACTGCATCGGGCTGAGACATGTGGTGTTGTTAGGCTGTTAGTGCTTCTGACTGCCGCCGAAGATGAGCCCAAACCAAACCCTGTGAACTCTGCCTTTTATCAATGTCACTTCTAAAACGTAGATTATTTTATTCCTGAAAAGCGGTGTTATTTGAGTTTGGCTTTCTTCCTGTACTGTGCATCCCTTGGCTTAAATTGTCAAAGGTCAAACATTGTTAGAATTAATACAGTGCAGAACAGCTGCTTGAAATCCTGGCCGCACCATCTTCCCTCTCAGATTGCTGCTTCAGGACCTTTTTTTTTCTTCTGCCTCTTCGACTTGCTACAACACTCCAGAAAGACACGTTTCCTTAATGCATATTTGATAACGTCGCGCCTCTCCGGTCCAGGTCTCCAAGCTAACCAGTCTGTGAGGGAAGGGAAGCACTTCCAGAATGCCCTTTTAACGGTGTGTTTTCCCAATAACTTTATCTCTATCTATGAATTTCTACTTAATTACAACAGGTTGAACTTTGCATTGATTTCCCTAATTCAAATCTCCTTTTTAAAAGAGTCAGCTTTATATTTTTTGTGATGGTATTGAATTTAATGACTGCATCAAATTTGAATTGGTCAGTGAATAACTCTAAAAAGTGCCGTTTTCAGCGATGGATCAACCACAGTATGTCAGGACCGGCTTGTTTTGGAGTTCCTCTGCCCCCTAGTGGCCAGACATTGATCAGTGGAGCTTTAAGTTGTGGGCTCTCATCAGAAACCCTTCTGGACGTCAGAGTCTGGTCCACTTCCGTTTTTTTTGCTGGTGCGGTTTACGAGCTTAAATGTTGTCATGGCGCAAAATCCAACTTTCATTAGTAATAAGCAATATCACAACTTGATAAACACAATGTTATGTTTGCTTAGAAAAGGTGTAACAGAGGCAAACATGTCATGACCACGCCCATTTTCTGGTCCGGTCCGGTGCTAAATTTACACTGGCCTGACCCTACTGAACACCATGCAGATACAAACCTGTGACTCTCGGTTGTGCCGCGAGTCCACTTCAAAAACCAGACCGCAGAGCTTCATTACGAGATTACTACTCTGATATGAAATTGAACAAAGCCACTCGGGCTGGAACGGCGAACAAGATAAGGAATCAGATTAACATGACAAGATGAGAACGGTGACCACATTTTTTTTTTTTTTTTCTTTTTTTTAAAGGTGCTCTTCTGTTTCTCATCAGTTTCTGAAATGGACTTGAAGAGCAGAGAATCAGACCATGAAATAGGCTCGTAACTCGAATGCCTTTTTCTTTCAATAGCTTTTTTGAGGTGTGCTTGGTTTTAGCAACAAACTAAAAAAAGAGAGAGGACCCTTTGGAAACACACAGCTGGTAGCTCTAACAAAAAAAACATTCACTTTATTCACGGTGAGCCTTTCATCACTGATGGTTCTACTTCTCTGGCTCCCCAGATATCTAAAGCAAGTTTTCATGAGACGTGTGATGAAGTATCGCTTCCCTTTGGTCCCCTCGCCCATTGTGGGTGATTTAGAGAATGAATGAGGCTCACCACTGTCTCATCCGCTGCCTCCTCGGTGCAAACTGATCACAGGGTTTTGGGGGTCGATTTTCTTTTGGAAATAGTTTGATCTGATTGATTTGACATATGGAAAGCAAGGGGAACGTTGTGGGTGAGTTGGGCAATTGTTGGTTCCTACCTATACTCTCCCTCGGGTGGTGTTCTTTCATCAGCCAGTCAGACTCCCCGCCTGCCTCACCCCCTGTTTACCACAATATAGAATTTGTGGGATTTGGATGCCAGATTTTAATAAATGTTTTTGTGTTGAGTTTCCCGCCTCCCCTGGACTCTAAACCGGCTCAGTTTCAAACGTTTGACGGGGAAATACCACGAAAAAGTCACTTCTTAGTCACTTGTGCACATACATTTGGGTTTCTAGAGTGCCTGACAACCCACTAACTGAGACATAAGACGACCATGTCAGTTTTAGTTTTTTTTTGTGGGCTGTCTGTATCAGAAAACATGTGATTCAACAAGCCAATCAGATTTGGCTCTCCTTCCCATGTCTCATGCAGGCTCATTAGAATATACCCTCCATCGGAGTATCTCTGCCGACGGCTTGAGAACTACCTTTGCAAAGGTGCGCCGTCTTTTGTGGCGAGCAAATCTGAGCGGACTGGGCTTTGTGAGAAAAAGTGTTTTTTTTAAACATTAAATCATGTGATCATGTTCAAGTAGAAACCCAAAGTACAAATATGAACTTTGAAATGAGCATATGTCCCGTTTAACTTTTCTCAGCACTAAGCGTTATAACTTTCTCCAGATCCTCTGTTTTGACAGTTAGCGTTCAGACAGTTGGCTTCCGACCCTCTGCATTGAGTGACCGTGGGCACCGCTCGGTCCTCTGCTCTCTCTCCCCAGCCGACGTTTCGTATGGCTTTAATTAAGCGCTTGGAGACCAGCTTTCTCCCGTTGGGGTCAGTTACAGTTCTCCGCTGTTTCTTTAACGATACACATGTGTGAACACTTTTGTAATTTATATTTTTTTAATAGGCAGCAAAGCCAGATTACAAACTGTTATTGCATTTCCATTTATTTTCTGCGAGGCGTTCTGTGCCTGGTGTCTGTTCTTCCCCTGCACAGCCTCAGCTCACACATTCTTGTCTCATCATAATGAAACTCTCACCCCAATTCGATACCGCCGTAAAAGAAACAAAACAATAAATCCCGTTAGCAGCTTCAACATACACTCCTTTGTTGTTCTTTGATCGAGAAGTTAGCATGTTTGTTTAACACAAAGAGAATAAATTGGTGGAACTCAGATTAATCTACTTTGACCTGAAGGTCTGTTTGCCTGTGGACATTCAACGCTGGAACTCTATGAACTTTGGTTTAGCACCACAAACAAATAATCGGAAGGCTCCTCCTCTTAAATACCCGAGTCCTTTGTTACCGTTTGCATGATGATTTCTGCGACTTTATTATTAATCTCTGATGGTCCGCCTTAAGTTTCTCACCATGAACTCAATTTTACAAGGTTACATTCAAACTCCTCATGATAACATTATAATTTACCTGCAGGCTTGAATGCATCATAATGTAACTCAGTGCAAACTCCGTAGTTAGCAGTTAGCTCTGTTTTTTAGCCAAGCAGGACTGTGCTGCCCACCAGCTGCTAACGTTAACTAGCTCTCCTATCGATTACTACACAGATTTGTTGTTTACAATGTAGCATTATCAGGGAAATTTTCTCGGCGTTAGCCTTGAGCCTTGATCGCTACCTAATCGGTACCTGCGTTACTGTAGAAGAATCGAGGACAATCTCGTTGTTGTGAAGTGGAGCTTCTAATGACGACCAAGACACGTCTGGTTTTGAACGGAACACTTTACTTCCTGAAAACTGCAGTTTAACAACTGTTGGTGAACAGACCGCGCTCTTGCACCCGACATATACGTTAGGTTTTCACTTATCATTTCCTTTGTTGTCGTGAAGAAGCACGTATCATGCTACTTCCTGTCTCGTCACAGTAAAATCACTTCCGTTTTCATGCTTTTCACAATAAAAAACAATCAAACAATTTACAATACTAGTTTACATAATTATGGCATCGACTTGGTACCAAAGTATTGGTTCCCATGACATCCCTATCAGGGAATAATACGGCATATGTCAGAAATCCTTGCTCCAAACTCTACTCACCCCACTGCTCCCCTCTACATGTCTTCCTCCCTTCTTCTTTCTCTGTCGATCACATCTCGGCCATGCCTCAGAGCAGTTTACAAACCTAGAAGTCTTCAAGGACTGTGAAATTTAGGTTTCACTCAAAACTGGGCCAGTGGAGTTAAGAGACGATGATGATTTAGCAGATTGCTGTCTGCAGTTCCGGACAGATGGAGGCGCAGGAGGAGAGAGCGTCATCCCTTTCATGCCGGCCGCTCCCGCCGCATCAAGCATTCAGAGAGCCCTGACCAGTTGCACAACACGGCTGCTTCACAAGCCGGCACAGGCCAGATACGGCAGGTGAAGGAGAAGGAAAAAACAGAGGTTATTACGGTTTCTATCTATTTTGCCCTCAGCTTCTGACCCCTGTCCCACTCTACTCTGAGCATGTGGCCAGCCCTCTGCAACGGTGTGAGGCACACAATATGTTTTGGCCTCCAGCCCTGTGATGGTACGGAGCTATATATGGCTGCCTGTGCCAGGACGAGCTTCCTCTCAGGGATAATACAGACCAACTTGACTTTGACCGATGCTTCCTCTCTCGGCTCAGTTTCTCATCCTGACCCCAGGCTGAGCTTGTTAGCTCAATTGTCCTCTGCAGACAGAGCTCGTAGCAATACAGTGTTCTGTGTATTTCATATACTATAAAAATAAGTACTATGCCCAGGCTGACTGTTGAACATATATTGTTAATATCTTGGTATGATATGAAGCCCTGTAACGGTAGCTAGGTGACAGGTATTACACTTCCAAAATGTGCTGCTTAACAGCATGGTGACTTCCTTTTCACACGGTGATACAAATCTCGTTAGTGGTCCGGTAATTGTATTTAGGACAACAAATGCGGCAACTTGTTTGGCAATAGTGGCCAGTTACTGACCGCTTATCTACTGCTGTGTGACGTTATGTTTTTCACTGGTTCTTATTTCTAATCCAGTAAAGTTCTCCTCAGGCTATTTTTCCCACAGTTATTCGTGTTTCATGTTGTCCTCATTGGGAGTTCATTCCACCATCGAGGAGCCAGTACAGCAAACAGTTGCGACTTTGTAGAGCGGTCTTTCGTAGTGAGGGAGCAGCAAGCCGATTGGCTGCAGCAGAGCGTAGTGGACGGGCGGGGGTGTATTGGTTGACCGCGTCCCGGATGTAGGATATGCCTGAGCCAATTGCAGCACGGTAGCAAAGTACCTGTGTCTCGAATGGGATCGGACGCCACACGCCGCCTCTCCCGGCCTCGGAGAAGACGGCGCCACGGGTTGTCCCCGGGTGACTCTGCCCCTCTGTTCGGCTCGGCTCTATTGGCCACCCGCCACGCAGAGCGGTCGTTGGCGTGCACGCAGAGGAGAAGGGCTTGTTGTTATCAGGAATGATCAAAGCAGGGCGGTGACATCATCGTGTCCTGGAAAGAAGACCAAAGACGTATTTTATTATTATAGTGGACGGACTCTTAGTCCGTACTAATGCATATATAGATACAATTACTACTGTTGAGGTGAAATCCAGCTCAGAGATGTGCGTCACACCCTGAATGATTTCCCATATGCAGTGGCGGGCTGCCACAAGTGTTGCCATGGGGATTAATCCAAATGATGCTCGCACATTTTACTTCCACTCACTGCCTTGAGTGTGGGCCGGGCAACGTGTTACAGCGGTCCCACGTGTGGTGGAATAGATTCACCTTAGTGCAATAAAGCTTTCAGCTGCTACTCTGAATTATTTACAGACTTTAATTTGTCTAGTGACCGTCCACCGAGAATGATTGGTGTTTTTTTATTTAATTTTATTTTGCTGCAGTGCTTTGCTCCCCGAGACGTATTCATATTTAACCCAGAAGGCTGTCGCTAATGGACGCATAGCTCTGGATCTGAGGCTGGGTTTCAAACACAGTCTCTCACGCACGTGCCTGGTCAGCGATAGATTGAAGTGAAAAACTGTGAAGGACATTGACTTCTCTCTGTGGAATTGATTAATGCCGTCCTCAGTCTGACCTTTCTAAGAACTCAACTTAGCCTCACTCCCGTCTCAAGCTCCTAAAGTCTTTTTGTTTTCAAGTTGCGAACCTTGATCGGAGCCAGCAGAGCAAGAAATTGAAGCTCCAACTGGGATACTATTTTTCTTCTGTCCTCTCGGGCTGCGACTGTAAAAAGAAAAAGTAGAGTCATTCCGTCCATACAGGCAGGAATGAGAGCACCGAAGACTCAACGGAGTGTGTGTGTTTGTGTGTGGGGTGTAAGCTCAAACACCTGTGCAAGTACTCCCAATATAGCACTCGATCCTGAGGGGGCAGAGAGAGCCGTGTGCTGCAATCCATCCGTCAAATGTTCAGTGTTACATGAAGGGACAGTTTCGATTGATCAGTTTAACACTTGGTGAACAGCTCAGGGGACAAAGCAGACTAGCCGCTGGTGTATCAGCATGGCCTCTTCGACAGTAGCAGCACGGACGAGGCTGCAGTTGGACTGTTCTCTCAAACCCTCAGAGGCTGTGAATGACTGGAGAAATAGAAGACCGGGAGAACGTAGCGTGTGAGAAAGGAAGGGCAAATGTTGAGTTATATTCCTGGTGACTTCGGTTCTTTGTGTGAATGCAAATAGAACCTTGTCTACTTCCTACGCTGTTAGCCGAGGCTGTGGTCGAATGTGGAAGAGTGACGTTTGTGTCGCTTTCCCAGCAAATTGTCAATAAAGGCCTTCACACATCAGTGATGTGGCGAAAAATGCAGAAATACTCTCCCGAGAATATTATGTCTCTGGCCTTTTATTGTGAAAGGTAAGAGGGGAAGGAGCGGATCTGCGCTGCCTTTGTCAGGGAGCGATACAGTTTGACCTCTTGATCAGGACTACGCAGCCTCCATGTTATAACATGAATACAAGCACAACTCGACCCGTTCCACACAACGTGATTGGTCGATGCCTTTATTCAAGGTGCGAAAGCTCAGAAAAATCAACCTCGTTAAGAAACCAAATATGCCGCTTTTTGGTCGTGAAATATTCACGTTGTTGTGTAAGAGTACAAAAACTGTTGGAACAAATGTATTGACATGAATTAATCGCACGGAAATAAGGTTAAAGGCCTTTAACAGTGGTTGTATTTTCAGTAGTTCACTGTGTTTCTGTCAATTCCTAGTCCCTCGTAGACTAATGCTGGGCGATAACGCAATATGCGTTCGATGTATTTATGACCACACTACGTGGCCTTTCAGTCACATCCAGTTCAAATCTCTGTGCTGATGGAATCTCTAAAGCCAAACTAAATAGCTAGAATGCCAGTCTGATGCTCTTCTACTGTAGTTAGATTGTGAACTCCAGAGTATTACACAGCGTGGTTAGATTAAGTGCTCATCTGCAAACAATAATAGTATTATAGTTTGCATATACAAACAATACTATTAACCAGTTTTAGTTTCAACATCTCTCTTGTTGTCTCATCTAGGGCTCTCAGCTGATGTCTCCAGTTTTTTTATAATTGCAGCTCTGCATCTCTTCTCTCTGTGGCTCCAGCCTCCGTCTTGTCATTCTGCTGGTTGAAGTTCTTCTACAGTTCTTCATGTTGATGGTATTTCATCAGTTTGCCTCGGTGGTATTGCAACTGAAAGCTTTTTTCCCACGCTGTGACTTTGTTGTGACACAGTCACAACTTCCAACGTTGCTCACAGCCGGGACTTTGAAACGCCTTTTGTTGTTTCTTCTCAGCTCTGCAACTTTTAAACTCTTCTAAATACTCAAAGTGGAAGTTTGTTTGATGTCGACGGTTCCCTCAGCCCGCTCCGTCAGTGCGCGTTTGTTTGTGCTTTTTCAGCAGGTCAGCAGAGCCGCTTTGTTAGCCGTGTTGTTGCTCACGCCGTAAGGCTTACATGAAGGCTGAATGCACGCTAAAGTCAACTTGTGGGCTGCATTTGGTCACGTTATGTCCACACCGAACGCAAAGTGAATTTTCGCCTTGTGTTACTCGTGCAAGTTTGACCTCGAGATCGGAAGTGTACCTTTGCGTCACGCGCTCTAGATGCGCAGTAGAGGAGGAGGGGCTAACCTTCATGGATACCAACAACGTTTTACTGAATACGGTTGTATTCGGTGTGTCCAGGAGCCACAAGTCTGATGCTAAAATAACTACACAGTGATTCATCAAGCGATCTGAATTGAGGTCTGTCCGCAAGACGACAAGCAAACAAGCCCTCCGTTAAGATGAAGAGGTGTGTCGTGCTGTAATACATGGCGGGTTGGGTGGGAGGGTGATGATTTGTAGACACCGCTGACATGACAAAATGCCAATGTAAAGACACAAGCATGCTGCAACACTTTATTTTCCCTTCCCCGTGTGTCTGGGAAAGATCACTGCCCCTAACATACATACAACGATCCGCCCAGGAGACTGCCGTCTGCTTCACCATCAGAAGATCGATGGTGCGGTTGATGCTTTCAAACTGATCCTTTTTAAATCAATCCTCTGCTTCGTTTAGCTCTCCAGAGGCGACGTAAAGCTGGACCCATTTTTATTTTATTCAGGCCGCTGTGAAAACTGTCCGACCACAAAAGTTAGGTACACATCGAACAGAAAATAGTGTTGATTAAAAATATCTAAGATCTTAGATCTAATAATCTTAGTTATAAACTCTGCATTTGGACAATTTTTGCATTATATCAATTTCATTTGATTGAATTTGAATGTAAAAACCTGAGGAACCGAGCTTCCTTGCGTTGATGAGGCACTGATGTCCCCTGTAGCCGCTTCCGTTTTGGTTTTAGTGGCGTGCCATGTCTGACAGACCCCCCCCCCCCCCCCCTCTGCCTCTCTCCCACTGTTGTAGGTTCAACTACAGGTCGACTCACCACCTCACCACCAATGGCTTCTACGAGTTCCTCAACTGGTTTGACGAAAGAGCCTGGTACCCTCTGGGTAGGATAGTAGGGGGCACGGTGAGTGTTTCTTATGTTGTGTGTCGTGAGGATGGGGTCTGATTGTGCACATGTGTGTAGTGCCTTCTTTCCCTTGTCCTTATCCCCCATGAGTCGCATTACTGTATCAGTCATCCTCTTCAACCCGCTCTCAGCTACACGTCTCACACACTCCGTAAGCGAGTAGCTGGCTGGTCAAACGGCTCCTGGGGGAGGCAGGGAGTTAGCGGAGAGCACTGGGTTTGTCTCCATAATCGCCAGAGGACAGATGGACCGGGGTCACGTCATTACACCCCAACTCCTCTCTGAATGCTGATCTCCTCCTCCTCTATTTGCAGCGCTGCGTGTGATCTCTCTATTCGGGGCTGATGAAGGGAGAGCTATCGCGAGCTAATCTGTTCCACAGAGTGCACTTACGTTGCACATTAGCTGATGAAACCACAGCTTTTAGTACGCTGTTTTCACTGCAATATACAAGTCCTGCACCTCTCTATGGAAACGGCCCAACCACGGCTGGAGGTAGAGAGAACTCAAAAATGTTTATGTGCAGTGTAACACGACTACAATGCCATAAATCATATATTGCCATATATTAAATATTACTAAAAAACTGAGGCTACACGTGCCAAGTATATTTAATTGTTTACATTTTTACAACCTATACTTACAGCCTCTCCTGTCCTCTGTCACTGTGTCCAGAAGCCTGCAGATTCACGGGATTGTTATCAGGTGGCTGTTGCTCTCAGACGAGTTAGTCATGGCTTCCCAGTTGCGCTGAGGAGCGCAGAATTTAATGTTTTCACAAGTATCACAATTTTAAGCTTTGTTCTGCCTTTTCTGACGAAAGCATTCGTCACATGATGTGTTCAAGGACCGTCGGAACGCTGAATATTTGACGATAATAATCGTTTTTACGGCTTCTTGCTGTGACAAACCGTATAGTTTTGGCGACGGTTTAAAGAAAACATGCTTTTCGATCCCGCTGCTGTCCATCAAGGAGAGGGAGAGAGGTGCTGAGCAAAACTCCACCTTAAAGGTCAGTCCACCTTAAGTGTGGGCCAAAGTTGTCGCTAACTTCGGGACTAACCCCGTCCAGCAGTCCATCACAATCAATCAGTATTTACACTCCTACTCTAAAGCAACCCTTTGGCATCACATGTCACTGGAACGACATAAGGGACAAACAATGCTCTACTTAAGAAGCCACGTTATTACGCGAGTATCTTTCTATTGGAGCGTTTATTGAGACATTGTATTGAACATGTCTTGCCGTCAGTATTTAGTTCACTGATGCAAACCACAGAGGGGAATGTAAGTCTAAGCTGTCGGGTCAACAGTAATGGTTTTAAACAGCTGCTGGGAATCATTTGTACATGATTAAACATAATATGAGTTTGTTTTCATTTTTTGGAGTCAGCTATAATTTGAACATGAAGCACCGAACTGCAAACAAAAGGTGAAGTTTCCATTCCTCTCTTTGGTTTGGACTCTGCGTAGCTTTGTCCGCCTCTACTGTCGTTTTCGATATGAAGAAAACTCAAATATGCTTTGTTTTCTTCAAAGATTGTTTAGTGCGCTGGAAGTTCAGTAACGTTCGCTGCCATCACAACTTTGGTTGTGGAGGTGATGATGATGCCGGCTGGTAAAAGCCCATCTTCTTTCCAGGGCCTCTGTGAGCTACGTAGCAACAAGCTTGTTGCGTGGTTATTATGGTTATATTTAGTTTTATTTATTAAATAAATGATGTCGGTCACAGCAGTGGAAAGATGCTTAAAGCAGCATTTTTCAGTCTGCAGTATTGGTGCTGTTCTTATCACATCACATGCATATTACATGAGAGCAGAGATGAAAACGAGATCTTTTTCGGGGGCCTTTATTGATGACACTTGACTCCTCACTTCACCGCACACTTCCTGTCTCATCTTCCCATCCCTCCTCCCCCCAGGTGTACCCAGGCCTGATGGTCACGGCGGGCCTCATCCACTACGTGCTCAACCTGCTGAACATCACCGTCCACATCCGGGACGTGTGCGTGTTCCTGGCGCCGGTGTTCAGCGGCCTGACCTCCATCTCCACCTTTCTGCTCACGAAGGAGCTGTGGAACCAGGGGGCGGGGCTGATGGCGGCCTGCTTCATCGCCATCGTCCCCGGCTACATCTCCCGCTCCGTGGCCGGCTCCTTCGACAACGAGGGCATCGCCATCTTCGCCCTGCAGTTCACCTACTACCTCTGGGTATGTATTTTACATCTTTACTGCATGAAGTTAAACCTCCATGTAATACTAGATAAAGGCACTGGTAGGAGAAAAGGCCGCGGCAGCATTATCCTCATTCAATCATGTGATCTCGTAAAGCCAAGTGTTCATTTAAGATGTTTCTTAATGTTAGGAGCAGCTAATCCAACGAGCAAATGCATGTCATTAACATACACAAGAGGTTCCAGTGTCTCAATCGTGATGTGTATTAAAGTCAGGAGGACATGGTACAGGTTGTTTGATTATAGGCGTATTACACACACACAGATGTGACCTTCCTCTGTCCGCTTCTACTCATTTATTCATCCCACTGGTCCTCAGTGGTTTGTGCATGTGGCTATAATGGCTAATGTTATTAACGGACTAGCATAACCTGGTTTACATTAACATTAACCCTTGTTTCCATAGAGGCTATTAAATCACACAGGACAGAATGAGTTTCATAACCGTCTCTAGTGGTTGCATCCATTCCCATTCCTTTCCCTACCCCAGCTCCCCCTTTCTCCCTCGTTTCCGTCAATCCAGCACATCTCCAATTTATCCAATCTCCTCCAGCCAGCAATGGCGGCTCCCACCCGGGCCTTCGTTAAGTCGGGCCTCGTTAAGCCCTCGTTAGCCGCCCTCGCGCAATGTAACGCTATGTAGGACGCGGCGCTCCGCTTTGTGCAGGTCGTTAACGAGGGAAACATGATTAATAATTCAGACAGTTGTGTCTGAAGGAGCCAATGCTCGAGGCAAAACAGTGAACGGAGCAGCTCAGCTTAGTGTAAGCATATGATGTATATTCGACTCTGTGTGTGTTGGTTAACGCTCTGCTATGTGAACTACAGGTGAAGTCGGTGAAAACGGGATCTGTCTTCTGGTCCATCGGATGCTGCCTCTCCTACTTCTACATGGTGAGAATACACAAAAACCTCCAGCTTCACGTTCATGACTTGCAATACATGGAAATAGCTTCGATATCGCCCTTTGTGTTTGTCAGCATGATGCCAGAACAAACAGCAGGGTTTTCCCTTTTTAAGACTTGGACATTGCGCAGATCCTGAGAGTCCAACTTATGTTTTTGGTTGTGTGTTTGCACAGAATATAAACAAAAGTTTACATTCTAATGTCTGGGTGTTGTTAAGAATTGAAGTTCTAGGACAATATATCGTTTCAATAAAGGTAATTCTTGTGACAGGCTGACTACATTCATGTCCTATCTGACACTTTAAACCTAACGCAAAATGTGAATCGGAGTCATAAACTCGAGGGAGAGCACTGTGTAAATTCCACATCGACTCTGAAACACAGAAACCGGGCCACTCACAGATGGCCATCAAACTGTGTTTGCCTCACAAATTCCCTCAGACAGAAAAAACCTAAAAACAAACAATTGGAGAAGCCTTTTCTTTACCCACCGATCGTTCAGCCAGAGTGGGGTGAATCTGCGATGAGTCATTTGAACGCCTCGCGCTATACGCTGCGGCGCCTTTTGTCTGGCAGTTGCTCACCGACCGGGGAGTTACACAACACTTGGAGACAGTGAGCACAAAGATTGAAAAGGTGTGTGTGTGTGTGTGTGTGCCTGCCTTTTGGGGGACTGACAACATAATGTGAAGAATAGCAGTCTTAACGCTGTAGCTTACACAGCCACCTTTCAGTTCCCAGCCCACAGGGACTCGTGGGCCGGGCATAATACTGATTATGTGCTGCGGCTGAAAGCGCCGCACGGATTCAGCAGAGATCAGAATCCCATTATGACAAGACGCAGTAAACTAAGTGTGTGTGCTCACCTGACTTCTGTCAGGTGAGCATTTGCATGCCTTAGACCAGGGGTATCAAACTCCCGGCCCGCCACGTCATTTTATGTGGCCCGTGACTCCGTCAGCACAAAAACAAAAAAATAACTTTTTTTTTTCTTTTTTTTTTTAAAAAGTTAGACTTGATAATAAAAATATCCCCATAGTCGAAATTATGAGATAGAAAGTCATAACTATGATAGAAAGTCATAATTCCGAGATAGAAAGTCAAAACTATGATAGAAAGACACAATGATGAGATACTTAAACACAGAAGCAGCTCTTTGGCTGGTTACTGTACATTTGAAATGGAAATGTATTGCGAGTACATTGAAGACTTTAAACGTGACTTTAAAACACATGAAATACTTCATGTCAGATTGTGCAAACGCACCCTTGAAAGGATTTTAAGCTTTGAACAAAGTTAATGTAATAACTTGTGTTTGATATTTGTCTTTGTTATTTTCTTCAATAGTTTGATCTTTGATAGAGTAATGTGGGTTTCTTAACCCTAAATTAAAATGATTTATGTTATAATAACAGAAATGTGCTTAAATATATGTTTACATTTATATAACTGCATGTACAATATTTTTACACTTGAATAAACAATAATCAAATGCAGAGAGTTATGTACTAATATGTTAGGAGTAGTTACATTTACACAGTCTTACATTTACAACCGGCCCTTTGAGGCCGACCGTGATGCTGATGTGGCCCAGAGTGGAGATGAGTTTGAGACCCCTGCCTTAGACTGTGTATAGAAGAAGGGGACTGAGTCATCGCGGCGTCACACATTGGTTTGTGGTGTGAACAGAAGTGATAATATTTGAACGTTGGATAATGCTGTTGCACGGTAGTCCCGCCCTAAAGCATCCCCTGCTTTATGGTCTGTTTGAGTCTAAATGGACCATCATGTACTAAATGAACATCATGCTGTATTGAAGAAGACTTGAAACTAGAGATTGAGACATAAACTCATGTTTACAATGTTTACTGAGGGAATAAATCAAGAGACAAGTAGAGTCATTTTCTATAGACTTCTATACAACCAGAGGAGTCGCCCCCTGCTGGCTACTAGAGACGATGCTAATTTTGAGACCCTATCGCACTGGCTTCCCTCCTCAGAACCAGAGCCGCCTGGTGCATACCATATATTACAAATTGTTACACCCGTTCATTAACAACAACTGTTGCCGAAGATCCAGCTAACTTGAAAATGCTGTCGTCTTCTTCGTCCCACAGGTGTCGGCTTGGGGCGGTTACGTGTTCATCATCAACCTTATTCCCCTTCATGTATTTGTCCTGCTTCTTATGCAGCGCTTCAGTAGGAGGGTCTACATAGGTGAGATGCAGCACACACACACACACACACACACACACACCTTTTATATGGACATGAATTCAAGGACATAAACAGAAGACTTGAGGGGACAACAATTCTGCTCATTTGACATTCAGTGTAGCACATCCAGGATAAACAGCCAACTTAAAGGTCAGCAGCTACACACACACACACACACACTGTGCGTGCAGAGAAAAATACACACCGTCATGCAGGGTGCACTGACAACAGAGTAGCTTGTTATTCTTTGTCATGTGTGCACTGTACATACACTTACTGATAATGAACATCAATCTACCAGCCGTTGTGTCTGTAATGAGTCGGGTTTACACAAACCGCCCAGGGGAGGAAAAGAGAGGCGAAGGGATAAAAGCAAAAAAAAGATTAAAGCTGTATTTCCTTCAAAGAGCTCGCCTCGTCGCACAGTCTGAACTCGCCTTCACCGATCACAAATGTAGTCCTGGCCCAGGGCTCACCGCTCCCCACTGATGCTGCAACACCAAACTATTGTTTCAGATCCAAACGATAACCGCACACATGCTGTACCAGATCATAATCCAGTGGAAATAACGACTCATCGAGGCAGTAAAAAGTCCACAACCGGGCGAGGTGAGGCTGGCAAGAAAGTTGTGAGATGTGGAAACAAAGGACTGCTAGAACTTCGGTACAGAGGAAGTCGAGCGAGGGAGACGAGACGAGACGGGCGACCCGTGGATTCTTCGTCCTCAAATAGGATTATTGGCGAAATGAATAATTTAGCATCGAGACGACTTTTCCCATCTCTCCCCCTGCCTCCTTTCTGAAGACCAGCACAGCGCACTCTGCCTACAGCGACACAGTAATTGAGTTCGTTCAGAGTTGTAATGGCTCACCGCTCTCCGTGATGCATACCTCGGCCCGTGATCCGGAGTCCGGTCCGTGACCCGCTGTCTCGCACCGGCCCTCTCTCGCTCCATCTTCCCCCGTCTAATAGAGCACAAATACCGTCATGAAATCCAACTGGAATTTCATTATCTCACCAGCAGCACAGAAAACATGGAATAGAAACTCCTCTGACGGATACGTCTGCTCTCTAATGGGCCTCAGCTTGGCTGCTGGTTCCCGGCACCAGCTCGGGTCGTCTCATCGTTCAGCGTCAAGATAACAGGTGCCATGTGGTTTTGATCAAATAGGCCGATTCGGGCTAGCAGTAGCAGGAGAAAAATAATTAGATTAGACCTGATGAGTGGTTATTATTTAATTTTTTTGAAGTGTAGTTTGGATGCAACCGAACTTGTAGACATCCTCAAAGCTACGAGCTTCCTAAAGGAACTTTCATTTTGTGTTGATTCTGGCGGTCCCTGTCAACCACAGTGGTAGTGTTGCCGAGCACCAGATCCATTTAGAAAACCTCATTTTACTGCAGCAGGGTGTGACTGTCTGGTCTGCCCCGCTCGGTCCTGGTTCTGGTCCTCCCGTGCCTCCCTTCCCTACAGCGGGCCCAGCCATACGACATGGGCCGTATTCCTCACAGTAACTTGAAGTAACTGCTTAAATTACACACATGACCAGTTCTAGATTATGCCAGGTTTCAGGCATCTTTAGCTTTTTACCTACAAATCAAAGTGGAGTAGCCAGAAGGTGAATGACAAACAGCTGCTTTGGGGAGCTAGGGTAACAGTTTATTATAGTAAAAAAAAAAGGTGCTGTGATACAATACTCACTGCCACTGCAAATCTATCTGACAGTGTCATCTTTTTCCAACCCTAACCTGCTCCGGCAGCCCTAATAATGATGTCATCATCAGAAGACTGCCATTGAAGGAAAGAAGTGATTGAGTCAGAAACAGAGGAACTTTGGATCTGCTGCTTTTAAATGTACAAAACAGTCTGTGGGCTTAATTCTCCCCTCTCTCTGTTCCCTCCCTCCACACGTGTCAAGGCAATGAGATCAAAATTGCTTGAAAGTCTGTGTCGTTCCAACAGAACAGCAGGCTGTTTTCAACAAGCACGGACACAACAAAGACATCCACCTTCTGGTGTAGCACCAATAATAATCACGTCTACTTGTGAAGAGAATTGAGGTTTGGTTCTATGCCCAGACTCAAATTGGGGAGGATTTTTATTTCTTTCTTTTCCTCCACACACAGTGAGTTTATCTAAAGCCCAGCTACGGATGAACCGCAAAGAACGGAGTCTTGCTCTTATTTCAGAGTGACGAGCACATCCTCCGTCCCGTGGCTCAGCGTGGATTGATAATTGCCTTTAATGTTCTGCTTTGACACATTGGTTATTTAAAGGTAACCTGTAACAGCAATTCACTGTCAAACTTAAGCAGAAATCGGCTTGAGGCCCAAAAGCACTGAAAGCGTCTAGAGCGCAAATTTGCAGTCGACCCGTTGTTTCACATGGTTGAATATTCGGCGCGTGTAAAAGTGGTTTTGGCGCCTCTGCTCTGATGGTTGAGCGTCGATGAGGACCCAGCGACCAAAGCCTTATTTTCCTTATCTTTGCAGCTGCAGCCCCAGTTTAGAGAGCGCTAAAGGAATAGATGGGTGAGGATTAATCCCCAGAGGACCATATCTTATGAACCACTCCAAAAGAGTGATGCATCTTCCATTTAGTGGATGTGACATATTTTTGTCTTAAGCACACCGGGCTTTCCCGGGAGGGGGTCTTAAAGAGAAAGGCGCTAAAACGGAGCGTTTCAGACCAGAGTGAGTAGAGGTATATTCAGACAGACCGTAGGGTTAATAATCATTATGTCATGTGAACATGTTCCAGTAGAAACCCGTCTGAGCTTGATAAGACCCCTTTAATGAAGCAGTGCAGACCTACAGACTGCTTCAAGTTGTTATGAACACTAAGTGCAGCGTGTAGACACACAGGTGGTCGGAGTCAATATCAATATAGCAATGTTCTATTTATGTACGTCTCTTGCATGTAATACGACTCTGCAGCTCGTCCGAGACAACTAACCTTGTTATGTCAGTGCTGTGCTTGTCTGGAGGCCTTTGTCACTGGAGCCGTCTTTGTCTTCCTCCTTTGAAACAGTTTTCAGGTGTCTCAGCGAGCCTGCTGTGGTTGTGCCGTCAACTATAAAGTGTGCAAATCGTTTGAACTCTGACGTCTGACGTCTGAAGTCGGCTATTAGACCGTCTGTCACGATTTAGGCTCAGAATGCAATTTGCTCCATGTACTGCATCAAGGACTTTGTGAGGCTGTGACTGGGGGGAGGGTCCTAGAATCACCAACACTGCATGTGTGCATTGTGTTCTTCCTTATTTCATCTTTTGTAGAATTGATCAAATTGCTGGTGTGTGTGTGTGTGTGTGTGTGTGTGTGTGTGTGTGTGTGTGTGTGTGTGTGTGTGTGTGTGTGTGTGTGTGTGTGTGTGTGTGTGTGTGTGTGTGTGTGTGTGTGTGTGTGTGTGTGTGTGTGTGTGTGTGTGTGTGTGTGTGTGTGTGTGGTAGGTACACGAAAGCGTCACGGGAAAAACCCCACCTGACATAAAAACATAGGCTCGGCTCGGGACAGTCCCATAAGCAAGTGGTGGCTTCTCTTGAACTGCTTCTTTCTCCCTCCAGCCTACAGCACCTTCTACATCATCGGCCTGGTCTTGTCCATGCAGATCCCCTTCGTAGGCTTCCAGCCAATCAGGACCAGTGAACACATGGCTGCAGCAGGTCAGTAACAGTAACCTGTGGTCTGGGTGGGAAGTGCCAATGATTTGTGTGCAAAAGCTACATATAACCTGCACCACTCTCACACATGAAAGTCTAGTAAGACCAGAGTGGAGAGGAGGAACATTTACAGCATGCAACAACCCTTTCAATGCACACACGGGCATGTCAGTGTTGGTTTAAGACGTGCACCTGTCCCTTCTAGTAGCAATGCTTTGTTTAAATTGTCCAGTGGAGCTCGTATAGATATCCATATCAATCCATAAATGCAATGAGTTTGTCATGATGATGAGTTAATCCTGGACCGTTCATTCTCATTACATCAGTGCCCACGGCAGCTTGACAGTGCCAGTGTTGCCGTGGAGGACGATGACAGTGAAGTAGACATAAAGTCAAAGTGCAGACTCGGATATTGCCAGCAGAGAAGCCTTAAATCATGCAGACATGCACAATACCGAGACATCTACTGTTGTTAACACTCATTTCTTTATGGAACCTAATGGGTTCAAATGAGAAGCATGCTGAAAAGGGCTGCGATAGATAACTGAGAACTATATTTACTGCTTGAACCATGATTATATTTCAAGTGGTCTTTGTGTCTCTGCAGGGGTGTTTGTGCTGCTTCAGGTCTACGCCTTCCTGCAGTACCTGAAGGACAGACTGACCAAGCAGGAGTTCCAGACCCTGTTCTTCCTGGGAGTCTCTCTGGCTGCTGGAGTGGTGTTCCTCTCCGTCATCTATCTGACGTACACAGGTCGGTTCACGTCGTCTCCCAGAAAGTGAAGCGACCCCAGTTTTTGCTTTTTCCTATTCCACTCCGTCCAGCGGGTCTGGATCCAAAGCTGGATCTGCCCACCACACCGTTGCTGTGCTCACAGTAAAGCTGACTGGTCCCCCGGTTCCACGTTCAATAGAGTCTGAGAATGTGCAGCGCAAAAGTAATGACTAATATGGATTTACATTTTCAGTTTGCTGCAAAGGGAAGAAAGAAACAAAGCTGTGTACACAACAGCTTTACTCTGTGTTGTACCTCATGTTGTTTGTTTGATTCTTTTGCATTGAAATGTGGAGTAACAGTTGTTCTGATTGTGCGGTTGGTTGAGAGTTATGGTTTTAAATAGACGTTGAACAATTCACAAAAGAGCTCTTTCTATAGAGATAATCGGCCTGCATTATACTGATGAGCTACAGTCATTACCTAAAACATCTGGGCACTGTAGTTTTTAATCGAAGTTATCCTGCGGTTGTTGAATCCGTGTATTTTTTGGGGACTATCTTCAGCGGTGGATTAATGAACATTTCAGGCAGCAGGATGATGTATGTGAGGTTGAGTCGAGATAGACTACAGTGTGTGTGTTCATGGTAATGAAGGAGCATGTCGGCCAGTGCAACAGTGTGGCTCACTGATGTGTTTTTAATAGTTTGGGGACAACAAAGGAGCCCCATGTCACAGAGGAAGAAGATGTATCAGGCTTTGACACACACACACACACACACACACACACACACACACACACACAGTGTGCTGACAGTAAGAACATCAGCAGGCTTATCCTTTTAAGAAGCCAACATCATACGTGTATTATCCGTGTGTGTTATATGAACACCTGCTAGTGGTGATTCATCGTTGCACACGCCGAGCCGCGCTGACAGCAGGTCGGCCGCCGGAGAGAGTTCATTACGGCTCATCACGTGCGGTCATCATGTGATTGATACATGCAGGAGGAATGTACACAGACCGCTGTGTGTGTGGGCGGGTTAGACGCCTACTTGTTTAGGTGGACTGTGAGTGTATTCTAACCGTGTGTGTTTCACCCTCAGGGTACATCGCTCCGTGGAGTGGGCGCTTCTACTCCCTCTGGGATACTGGGTAAGTCCTCCCAGCTGATGTCTTGTAGTTTTGCACTGGACACAGAGCCGTAGAGCAGAGCTGATGATAATTAGATTTGAATCATGCACGGTAGCACGTTTGCTTATAAATCTGTTGAACTGTACGAGACAGGAAGTGGCGAAAGATTTTTCTCCAGCTTGTCTACTGGTTGATTTATTCCAACTTAAGTCCAACTTTTGATTTAGTCCGTTTAATAAACACGTGCCCGGGATAATGATTTAGAAAGCTGTGACCTATTTCTACCTTTAATTGTTTTTAAGACCAATCAAATGCATACCAAGAGGACTGCACTAAATATTCTCATGGTCACGGAGTCCGTCAGCCCCATCATAACATAATGAACTAGATTCTTGGACAATGCTCCGTTCTCCCGTCCCGGATCTTACAGAAAAGTCAGACTGCAGCATCAGCTGTAAAACCCTAAAACTCACTGAGTGCATGTGAGCGTATGTCTGTGTGTTGGGTGCACACGCCCGAGTATTAGTTTTTAAAGGGACTTGCTGCAGTGCAGTAAAAGTAATCGGGTGACAATCGGACCCAAGATAACGGACATCGGCCAAACTACATTCCTCTCCCACTTTCAATGAGAGGGGTTTGTTTTAGTGGAAAACAACCAACATATTATCATTTATCTTATTTCACACTAACGATACATTCACACAGTAATACTGTCGTTCTAAAGACCTTTACCGTACTCTTTCTATGGCGTCTGACTTTTGTCTCTCTTCCACGTCATCCCCAGCTATGCTAAGATCCACATCCCCATCATAGCGTCAGTCTCTGAGCACCAGCCCACCACCTGGGTGTCCTTCTTCTTCGACCTTCACATCCTGGTCTGCACCTTCCCAGCAGGCCTCTGGTTCTGCATTAAGAACATCAACGACGAGCGCGTCTTCGGTAAGAGCCGAGTCCTTTAGATTCCATCGGACTGTGACGCAGCAGTGACGTATAAGGCGGCATTGGTTGAGTGTTTGATGGTGTTATTGTGGTGGAGATGGAGACTATGAACTTTAGAGTACCATCAAGAACAGTGACATTGTAAATCTTACTTTAACTACATTGCTGTATGTTTTATATTTGATCATGGAAGTTCATTCTTGGCCTTGCAAACCGTACAGCAGATGGAACTTATTCCAAATATGGTAACTTCCGTTCACTGGTTGCAAAAAACAACAACATGACGACGGCGAAATCGCCGGCAGTCCTCGAGCCAATGGGTGAGGTCACAATGACTACGTCCACTTCTTAAGTACAGTCTACGGCCGTAGCAGCATGCCAGGCTGTCGTTTTAATGACGGCTAACAAAGGACTGGGCTGACCTGCTGACCTGCTAGATGCTCCATCCCTCACTCTGGATATTAGCACGCGTTCAATAATCTTGATCCCAACATAATATCAAAGGTAATATGAACAGCTGGTAAAATAACAACGTGACAACGTACATTGATTGCTGTGGTTATGAAATAAGTGTGTGATAAACATCAGGCAGCGGAGAGAGTCCAGTTCTCAGGCTTCGTCACACTAGTCCCTGGTTAAGGCCGTCTAATACAACGGGATATGTGCTTTATAACAGCACTTCTTATATCATTGATTTTAGCATATTAAAAAAAAAAAGTTAAAAGGCCGCATTTGTATTTTAGCATCTATATTGCCCTCAAAAAATCGTTGAGTTGTGACACAAAGTACAAGTTGTTGGAACATCCCAATGATTTCCCGAAACAGTTTAAATGGAGCGTGTGAGCATGAAATAATAATAATAATAACGAGTAGCAGCAACCCCAACCCATCTGGGTCAGAGTTCTGATTATGTGTACTCTTCTCTCTGCCGGTACATTTTCTGCTTTGAGCCTGCTTCCACATGCTACTGAGATCGACTGAATTTGGGGTTGCTCGGCAGGGAGGCAGTGTGCCCAAAATATGACGCGACCGCATTAAATGAAAGTAAATTGAATAAGTCAAGGTGTATTTAAAATGAGATCGAACTCGCCAAGCTTGGTTCATAACATCCTGGTCTCTCTCTCTCTGTCTGTCTGTGTCTCGCTCTCTCTCTCTCTGCTTTTTCCTCGCACCAGTGGCCCTGTATGCCATCAGCGCCGTTTACTTTGCCGGCGTGATGGTGCGGCTGATGCTGACTCTGACCCCGGTGGTGTGCATGCTGTCGGCGGTGGCCTTCTCCAGCGTCTTCGAGCACTACCTGGGAGACGACATGAAGAGGCAGAGCCCGCCCGTCGAGGACAGCAGCGACGAGGACGACAGGAAGAACGCCGGCAACCTCTACGACAAGGTCGGCCTCCGCCGGAACGCGTGCCATGTCCAGTTGTTTGAATGCGTTGCCGTACTGTAGGTTGATGCTCGTGTTACAGAGGAAGACGTGCTGCTGAAAGATGTTATTGTTGTTTCCCTATGTTTTGCTTTGGTTGTTCCACTACGGCAGTTCACAAGCCAATGGGTGACGTCAAGATGACTACGCCCACTTCTTATATACAGTCATTGGTTTTACCTGGACGCCATATAACAGCTACAGCAGTCTGACAATGATTATCATCTGCTGTGTCCTCGGCTCATCTCCACAGAGCCCCCCCGTCTTAAGTGTTGAAGTGACCTTTACGTGTGGTGTCCCGTGGGCGTGTGCTTTGCTCCGCAGGCCGGTAAGGTGCGCAAACACGTGTCGGAGCAGGAGAAGGCCGAGGAGGGCCTGGGCCCCAACATCAAGTCCATCGTCACCATGCTGATGCTGATGCTGCTCATGATGTTTGCCGTCCACTGCACCTGGGTCACCAGCAACGCCTACTCCAGCCCCAGTGTGGTCCTGGCGTCATACAACAACGACGGGTGAGAATAATACTGTCTATTTAGGTTTGGAGATACTAAATCATTTCTGCCTTCACTCTGTTACCGTGGTGTTTTTGTTTACTCTCACAGCAGTGAAGAAGTAACATTGTAAAATTCAACAGTCGCATCGTTCCAGAAGCTGTGTTCCAGTAACCCTCGCACCGTGTTCTCATCACTATTCACACGATCTACTGAAGGCACCGTCTCTTCCAGTACCGCACAGATGGCTCTGCATCTTCCTCCCTGTTGCTTTAAACTATTTGTTCACGCTGTAGCCGTCTGTCTTGATCTTTTGCAAACCTTCCCGTCACAGCTGATCCACACGGACACGCCTCAACAGACATCACAGGAAACACTGTAGCGTCATGTAGTGAATCTAATGATCTGGCTGCATATTGCTGGGGTGGTGGCAGACCTCTGAGATGGATATCCTCAGACAGTTTCACACAAAACAAACTCCCTGCTTGGATAGGTACTGTTAGAGGTCAGGTGAATGCATTTAATTCTGATCTGTCCTCTACCTACCCGTCCATAACTCCACCAGCTCCCGTAACATCCTGGACGACTTCAGGGAGGCCTACTACTGGCTGAGGCAGAACACGGACGAGCATGTCAGAGTGATGTCCTGGTGGGACTACGGCTACCAGATAGCGGGCATGGCCAACAGAACCACGCTGGTGGACAACAACACGTGGAACAACAGTCACATAGCGCTGGTGAGAGCCGCTGTGCCTTTTTTAATGCTGCAAGCTTACATGTGATCTCGTTCATGATGGCCTTAGATTAAATACTATGAGACGGTGAACAAAACAAAACGGTAAATGTGTGCCAGACAGCTAAACATTGAGCTGAAACTATTATTGAATAAATGCGAAACTCGCAGGACACATGATGACGCTGTTGAACCGCGTGTGTTAAACCGTTTTAACCGCTCAATAACGGGCTCGTCTCTATTTCCAACCATGTGCTTGTGCCCGGGGCAGCTTTGGTCATAAATCAACGGTTCGTGCAAACTTCCTCAAACTTGTTTGATCTATTTGTATCACGCTGTTGAAGAAGGTAAACAAATGAAACACGTGTGTGATTGATCTAGATATAACTTGGCAAAGATCCATATGCAAATCCACGACGGGCTTTCTTACCGCTGTTGACTGAGTTTTGATTGATTGTATGCCTTTAGTGCATTGCACCACCAAGTGGACATAACGCTGCATCGCTACGGTGCAGCGGGATGTCCAGTGATTTAATGCTGCTTACTCTGAAAGAAAAGACTCTCGCTGTCAAAGTCACTGAAGCTCTGAGACCTTCACTACACTGATCTTGTTGTGTAAAATCAACAGAGGCCCTTTCAATATTCGCCTAGTTTTATACGTGACCTCGTAAAACCCTTGTGGTCATTGGTGTCCCTCTCAGGTGGGCAAAGCCATGTCCTCCAACGAGACCGCCGCCTACGAGATCATGAGGTCGCTGGACGTCGACTACGTCCTCATCATCTTCGGCGGGGTGATCGGCTACTCGGGCGACGACATCAACAAGTTCCTGTGGATGGTGCGCATCGCTGAGGGGGAGCATCCCAGGGACATCAGGGTGAGAGGCGTCTCTCACACACACACACACAGACTGTAACTCTGTGTTTTTAGTGGGCAACGTAAGAGAAGGAGAGCGCTCTGCAGCTGTTAAATATTTATCGCAGAGACAGTGGATGCCTGCTAAGTGGAATTCATATGAATGGTTGATCCTCTCTCCCCTCTGAGGGAGGAAGTGCTGAGGGAAATCAAGGATCTGTGGGCCGAGTTGTTTGGGTGCGAAATCGAATAAAGAGTGTGTGTGTGTGTGTGTGTGTGTGTGTGTGTGTGTGTGTGTGTGTGTGTGTGTGTGTGTGTGTGTGTGTGTGTGTGTGTGTGTGTGTGTGTGTGTGTGTGTGTGTGTGTGTGTGTGTGTGTGTGTGTGTGTGTGTGTGTGTGTGTGTGTGTGTGTGTGTGTGTGTGTGTACTTATTTGTCTGCCTCTCAACTCCAGGAGAGCGACTACTTTACACCACAGGGAGAGTTCAGAGTGGACAAAGCTGGTTCCCCGACGCTACTCAACTGCCTTATGTACAAAATGTCTTACTACCGCTTTGGAGAAATGCAGGTACGTCTCCGTCGCTGACACCTTTCTATCTGCACTGCAGCGTATACTTCTAGAAGTCACGCAATAATAGATCTCAAAAGACAAAATCAACTTCATCTTCATCTGGTCTTCGTCTCTGTTCAGCTGGACTTCCGGACGCCGCCGGGCTTCGACCGGACGCGCAACGCCGAGATTGGCAACAAGGACATAAAGCTGAAGCACCTGGAGGAAGCCTTCACCTCGGAGCACTGGCTGGTCAGGATCTACAAGGTGAAAAAGCAGGAGAACAGGGACCACGTGGAGCACAAGCTGCGGGGCGCTGACACCACCAAGCAGAAGTACACCTCCAAAAAGGTAACGGCCGGACCCAGTCCAGACTAACGCAGAACTCACTGAATCACATTTAACTGAGGCCAGAACAACGTGTGCGCTCAGTATTCAGATGGGTTAGGTGATGAGCTCTGAACTGATTTCCACCGCGCTGTTGCCCGAGCCCTCCCACTGTTTGTTGTTTACCTCGTGATCTGGTATGGAAGCCTCGCACCTATTTTGTGTAACTTGATTGTAGACGAGAAACTACCGAGGTGAAGCTCGGATCCATCTTCAGACATTCAGTTTTTCTGCACATCTTTTATTTCCTGTATGTTTCTGGGTTGTTTGTCTTCATGGACTTGTGCTGCGGTGGAAAAGTCCTTTCTGCATCGAAGCTTCCTCACTGAGTGGAATGACCGGAGGTATCTAAGTGACCGCCATGATGCGAGCGGGTTGAAGCCTCTAGATGCTAAGGAAAGGTGCTTCGATGCTTCCTTTCTTAGACCCTTTAGCATAGGAAACACAGGCGCTTCCTTTACCAAAGAGGACATAATTCTGTCCCACAATTCCTTTGGGCAGAAACATTTAAAAGTTTCACATATGAATGATGTTTTATGAATGTATGTTCATGGTTAAGATATTTCATTGTGTATATATTGTCTTGCCAGCACATCTAAGGTATGTATGGCTGTTGGTAGAAAACGGTTCCATTGTTCGTTGTAAAGCGCTTTGTGCAGGCAAACGATGTGAATCAGTTTGCATGTACGGTGGCTCTGAGTGGTCAAACAACTCTCGAAAGGCTTTTGACGGAAGCAGAAAAAACGCAGTAAATCGAACCTTTTTCTGAGAACTTAAATTACAAATGAATGTTCAGGAGTTTATTTTAATACATTTTGACACGAAAAAATAAGTTTTACTTGAAAAACCTGAAAAAAGGTGACCGTAGTTGAGCAGGAAATGTATTTTCCCTCTGAGAGTGAAGAGGGTGAGAGCGAGCCTTGATCTCTCCTTTCCTTTGCTCCTTGTCTCCTTGTCTCCTCTGCAGACCGCCAAGAGGAAGCGGGGCTACATCAAGAACAAGCTCTCCCTGAGGAAGGGACGCAAACTGACCAAGAAGTCTTTATAGAACGTCCGCCACCGACCGAGGGGCACACACTGGGACGGGAGAGGAGAGAAAATCTTAAAACACACAAAAAAACAACTTTCAACAAACCAAACCAAGCAGCAACAGTAAAGCCACCGACTCAACACTCACCCGGAGGTCCAGGCTGGAAATGTTACCACCGCCTAAGAGAATGTGTCCAACCCCCCAGCTGACCTTTGACCTGATAAGCGGGGTCAAGGTGAGGCGTTGGCTCGTCCCAGATCCACCCCCACGCTGGAACTGTGACCTTTGACCCGCTTTTCTGTTTTGTACTTGAATGTGCTCTGAGACGGAGAGAGATCAGCTGTCCTTAATGCAGGGACTGCTCTATGCAGCCTGTAGGGGGGCCTACAGAGACCCAGACCACGGTCCTACACGAGTCCCAGAGTCAGCGCTGAACCCCCCCAACCTCAGACTGAAGCCAAGAGACTTTAGGATGACTGGAATGGACTTTATTCTTCATAGATATTCAGTGTACCAACCTGCTTCTTCTTCTTCTTCTTCTTCTATTATTTGTTCTCATGTGTTCCATTTCCTTTAACCTCTCCTTCAGTAACCGGAGCATGCATGTACATGTATGTGCCAACAAGGAGGAGCCATCACTCGTCATACAACCTTCCTCTGTGCTGAAGGTTCACATTAGTTTAGAACAAGACTGCACACCACTCTTAAGAGGACAAGTCCCCTTTACTGCAACTTGGTCCATTCTTTTATTTTTTTTTAGAAAAATCATTTTATTTTGCGAGTTAACTGCTGAGACCCTCCGAATGTCAGAAACCCAAGAAACACAGGTATTCATCCCAGAGACTTACTTCCTGGTTTGACTTTAATTCACTCTACTCGCAGTAGTTTTTCCTCCACACCGTCTTTAGAATTAAAGGGTTACTCCAGCAGCTCATCATAGTCTGGGGACTCACAAGAGACCGATTTAAAAACAAACTTGTCCATAAATTGAGCGACTTGTAGTTTTAGCTCCAGAAACACTGGATCCTACAATTCCCATAATGCTCAGGATGGCTTACTTCCTGGGATCCTTCATGCCTCATTATCGCTCTCTTCTGTAACACCTCCTCACTATCGGTGTGTAACCCGGCAGAGTAAACACGCCGTGCAGCTGTTGGATGGAGCGCTCGCATTCCTCTCACACTTGGTTGTCGTGACGTCGCGGTGCTCCCACATCTCAGCGATGACTGAGACGAGTTGAATATGATCTGAACTAGACAGTCGAGTTGTACCGAACCAGAATAATCGTTCAATTAGTGCGTGTTATTCTTATCCGTATCGTTCGTACAATGTGGACCCGCACGAGAGACTCAGAGTTCAGTTGGTACGACCCAAAAACATATCTTTATTAATAATGATGCTTTTAGGGAAGAATAGGACCGGCCACCAGCGAGTGCATTTCTGAGCTTCAGGTTGAGGCATGAAGCGGTTTGAATGATCACTCTGGCTGCAGGTTTACTGAGCTGCACATCACGCGGGAGTTCCGACTACTTGAAGGCGCTTTCTTTGTGTTGTAGCTCGTAACATAACCTAACGGGGGTTTCTGCCACGTCTGCCTGTGTAATCATTAGAAAACATTTGAAGTGCAACACTCATTTTGCTCCAATTTAAAACACGTTTTCGTGGCCGGCAGTATTTAACCCACACTCTTCTAGTTTCACAACAACGTGAATGGAAATCAGCGGCGCCAGTTCCTCCGTCAGTCCGGTGTCTCTTCCACTGCGCTAAGCGGACACCAGACTGTTTCTGCCCTCATACAACATAAGTGATCTGTTATTAGTAATTTGTCCCCTCTGTGAAACAAACGCTTCCTATTATTCTCTAAATCCTCTTTAATCTCGTTTCTTGAAGATATATCAAGAAACGACTGTTGTGAGGTTGTGTCTGAGGAGCGCAGGTGGAGAGGATAGCATTGGCCTTAACCGAAAAAACAAACTTATGATTTCCAGAGCTCAGAGGCAGAGAGTGTATTTATTACATGGACGATGGAGGCTACGTCCCATCAGGAAAATGCAAGGACCCGGTCCGGATTTTCGAAGTTTCTTCCATCAATTGTAATGATCTGGATACAGGTGTGAGAATGAAACATGCCTTTTTTTGAATAAAGAGGTTGAAATAACACCCGTTGTTTTTTGTTCTTTTAACTCATATGCACAATGTGTTATTATGCATCTACTTACCGTATATATTTATATTCCCCACAGGACATACTGTGCACACCTACAGTCAGTGTACCCAGCCTTGAGCTGAACGCACCTCAGAGTTTAACGGTGTTACACACACACAATGATTCAGGATGTTCAGTTTATTTCATGTTCTTACAGTTTCAAATGTTACAGCCGCGACCATTCTCTAAAAAATGCACACAATAAAAACAAATTCACATTAAAGAGAATACGTACAATTGCATTGATAAGAATGCATGCTTTCTACAAACTTACAGCTCCGTTGTCGAAGCTAGAATATACATTCAAGACACTGAATGAATTCTACAATAAGCACGTCCACGCTACTCGCAAAAAAACACGTACGGTTGAGACGACACCAGAGATACGGACAGACGGGGGCTGAGGACCTTAACGCATGTGTGAGGAGCATCAGTAACATGTTCTGAGGTGGAGAGTCTGCCATTGCTTTGTTCGCTAAAGTGGAAGGCACCAAGAGCACAGGAAAAAGTCATCAAAAGTACATCAGTTTGGATTCAACTTCAAGAATATTACTTTCTTTTTGTCATAAAAGATAAGAAAGTGTCAAATTTTCTTATTTATTTTTTCCTTTCCAACAAAGGAGATTATTGCAAAAAACTACAGTCGCCCAGATGATCGACTGGTCAAATTTGGCAGGAAACTGGAACCAAACGATCTCCCGGTGTTTGCACCTGGAGTTGCTTGATTTCCATTTATCAGAATAAATTGCATAGTTTGCGTAGAACTGCCAACCGAATGTTTTGAAGAGCACCTTCAAACGGCAAAAGCAGCCTTGCTCTCATTTAATTGTTTTAACTCCATTTCACTGACTGCTGCAGATGTTCTCTCGCCAGATGTTTGATGAAAAAGGACGTACCACACACAGGACCACACTGGTGCTTTTCCCCTTTTTTAGCCCATTGACTACAAATTGCCTAAATTTCTGTTGACCAAAGGTTTTTAAACGGGTTTCAGTGTTGAAAATCAACTTGAAGTGAACTTTACCGTTATAGCTCAATATTTCTGAAATAAAAATGCCTGAAAGGGCTTTCACAAACTCACAATGTATAGACTTGAAACTTGTTTGAGGTAGGTAAACAGTCAGTGTCAGAGTGAACATTAGATAACCTTTTGTTTTTTTTTGGCAAAGGTGAGTTAACGTTGGCCCGAGCTGTTCCTGTTGGACGCTGTCTGAGCCTCTCAATGTACCAAGTGGAAAAATCTAAATCTGGTAATCAAGATGTTCAATCTGATGGCTGAAGCCAATTGATTCTCTAAAAGTGGATTTTTTTGGTTTTAAAATGAATAGAGCAGTTGTCAGCAATGGCCTATTTGTAGTCAGTGGGCTTAGACGTGCACAAATACTGGCACTGTCCTTTAAAACAACTACAGAATGGACAGGCTGCATTGATGAACTCAAGACAGTATCTGTTTAGAATACAATGTCTGTTAATGTCCCCCCGTTCCTATTGGCCAATATTATGAAACATTTTGAGCATTAATATTCAAATGTCACTTTGACTCCTCTTGTCGCAGGGCTCAGTGACAGTGGAACAACATCTAGTCGTCCTCGTCATCCTCGTCTCCTCCAAATGACAGAAGGCTGTTATTTTTCACTGTCTTTCCAGACTTCACCTCCTTCTTCTCCTTATCCTCCTCCTCCTCTACCACCACCTCCTCCTCCTCCTCCTCCTGCTCTACCTTCTTCTTCTCCCCCCCATCGCTCTTCTTCTTCTTTTTGCTGGAGCTGGCGGTGATGCCCTGGAACTTGTCGGAGGAGCGCTTGGCGGGTTTCTTAAACAGGATTTTACCGTCGGCAGGAGGCTCGTCATCTGCGGGACAGGATGGATGTGTGCGATTCATTGTTTGTTTGTTTTTATTCCAATGTGTGTGCAAAGACAGTGGTTTTTCATTTTACGAGCTTGCAGTATAACACCGAGCCCATCAGCAGTGATTAAAACATTCAACTGACCCTCCGCATGTCTAGTACAACAAACGGGGCCCACTTTACATGAGGATAGATGGTTGATGCTCGGTCCGTCTCACCTTTCTCTGCAGGACGCTTGTCGCCCTTGATCTTCTTCAGGTCCTCTGCGCTCAAGTCTCCTTTTAGAACCACAACTTGAGGCAACTCGTCCTCTCGATCACTCCCGCTGTCGTCATCCAGTGTCGGCATCACCTGGCGCTGGGCGGGGGGGGGGGGGGGGGGGGTGTAAAAGAGAGACAAAGAGGGTTTCCTTTAGCGGGACACCCAGTCTATGAGCGCACTAGCCCCGTTTAATAGAGGTTCATTCACCGCGCTTGGTTATCCACGTTAAGAGTAGATGAGAGAAGTTGAAGCTCGTGGGTCCAATGCGCGTGGTTGTGTCTTGTCTCAATGCTAGTGAATTATTTAATCAGCAGACTGCCACTAAAACCCACTGCAATATAACACAATGCTGGTAGAAGAGACAGCAACCGCTACGACTCCACTCAAATGAGCTAACTTTAACGTTAACGAAATATGTGCTGCTAGCTTAACGTTGACAGAGCTAGCCAACCCGCCACATACCTTAGTGTCAACATTCGGTCCTTCTTTGTAGCCGACGTCATTTTTAAACTTCTTCAGAAAGGACGGTTCCGCTGGCTTCACCCACGACACGCCGCTGGCCTTGTTTTTGTTCATCGCAAAAGGAGAAATACAGCACAGACACCCAAACCAAATACAGGCCCTAAATATATTGTTCGATAAGCACAGGGTCTCACCAAAACACAGGATACGTCATTAAGATGTGCCGCTGCGAGTCACGCGACTTCAGAAGCTACTGCGATTGGTTCATGTTGTGGAAGTAAAGCAAATCGGCGGCAATGTGATCGGAAGTTGTCTTCAAGATAAAATCGTACATTTCGTCGTGTGACAATTATCGGGAACACCAGAAGAACATTGTTGTGATTAAGTTAGATGACTTATTGAGGTTGAATGTATTATGACAAATCTTACGTATTTTTGGGAGTACATATTTGCGTACTATTATTACTGTGTGGCATCTTCAGGAAACGTTACTGTCATTATGAATACAGCTGCACCGAAGGCGACACTTTCGGAAGACACCGCACAAAAAGACAAAAAATAATAATTAAATGCCTGTAATATGTGGTTCTCTTATCCTTTACATGTGTGAGGTCTATGCTGTGTAGCCATCGGGTTCAAGTCGGATTTTGTTTTGAAAATCTCTACCACGGTCTGTCACACGTGTGTTTACGTCTTGACACTGCTATCAGCGGTGTAACTACTATAGACTCCTTTTCCGGTAATGTGTGTCATTCAAACATGAGTTCAGGGTCTGTTTATGCGTTATTAGCGGGCTTTTTGGGTGCCGCTGCCTCGTTATCTGCCAAGCTGTCACTCGGTGCAGACTACTTGAGAGACATGTGTGAGTCGGGGCTCAGCGGCTGGACTCAAACACACGGTGGAGCTTCAGCCTGTGACTGGGTGAGACGAACTTTACTTACTCGCGGTTCAGTGGACGTACACAACAGTCTAACCAAACACAGTAACACCCGTTTTGTTACTCCTGGAACACAGAACAAACTCTCATTTGGTCTCACTCTTACTTTTAGTACATACTGCATGGTGTATCTATCATTTTTCACATTATACTTCCTCATAACAAATGAGAAAATGACTCTACTTCTCTCTTGATTTATTCCCTCAGTAAACATTGTAAATATGAGTTTATGGTCTCAATCTCTAGTTTCAAGTCTTCTTCAATACAGCATGATGTTCATTTAGTACATGATGGTCCATTTAGAGTCAAACAGACCATAAAGCAGGGGATGCTTTAGGGCGGGGCTTACTGTGATTGACAGGTCCCTGCCACTACTATGACATACTAAATCCTTTTATGGCATACTAAACAGTATGATAGTATGGGTATTGGAATGCACAGGTAGTATGTCCATTACATAGTATGTCAAATGCAGTATACCGAAAGGATTTTCGACTACATTCCGTCACACTAAGCATGCTTTTCTGGCTATTCTGACCCACAATCCTTTGCGCAGCAGATATAAGAGCAAGAGGGTCAAAGTTCAGGATCCCACGGTATGATGGAGTTGTATGTCCGAAATACATGCATGCTGCATGCAACAGTACGCACTTTGTAGAGGCAGCTGCAGTATTATTTTGTGTCATTTTGAACCCAGTTTAAGTTATTCCCCCACCGAGGAGACGGAACATACTGCCTTTATACTCAGGTTGTGACATAAGCTAATGCCAAAACATGACACACAAACAGAACATGCAGACATTTGTCAGCCGTGGTGGCGTGGCTGACTGCTGCTTTCTGAACTGTTGCAGCTCCACATCCCCCTGCGGCTGCTGTGCGGAGGCCTGCTGTTCACCTGCAACGCTGTCATGTGGACCTTCTTCTCCAAGGCCCTCCGACACTGCTCCTCCTCGGCCAGGGCTACGGTCACCACCACCGCATCCAACTTCGTCTCCTCAGTAAGCATCTCCACCTCCTGTGGAGGCTCTTGTAGGCCGCTCACTTTATCGATTCACTTTCTAACAGGACTGAAAGGAAATGTACACGGCAGCATGAGGCATTAAAGGTCTATCTTCTGTTCGTGTGTCCAGGCCGTCCTGGGGAGGCTGATTTTTGGAGAGAGCCACGCAGCTCTGTGGTGGGCGGGAATCTCTCTCACGCTGTGCGGACTGCTGGTGCTTCACGGATCTGCGCCTCGGACGCTTTCGCCAGAGGAGGGCAAAAAAGACAAGTAGCGCAGCTCACTCAGAGGCAGACGGTCGACCACTTCGCACAGAGCCGATGGTGCATTCTGCTGCAGAAAACACGCAGTTCTAGCTGATTCTAGACTTTTCCTCTCTTACATCCCACCTCAGACCTGCGCTCCAGCACCTGGCTGGCCACATAAACAACGAGACTCCTTGCTTATTGATCTTGGGGGGGGGGGGGGGGGGGGGGCGGCGTCCCCATCACACACACACACAGGACCATTGTTGCACCACATTAAAGGACGCCTGTCGCTCTGTATTCATGTGCAGCTTTGGGACTCGGATCGCAGTCTCTCACACGGAACTCTGAAGTCGGAAGACGGCGTCGAGCATGTCGTGGAAAAGCCGTTATCGCTGCTGTGTTTGTGCTGCTAAACGTCTGACAGTGGATTCGCTGTGTAAGATTGAACAGTCTGTCCAATGTTTGTCCTTTCATGGTCACTACATCTGATAACCTTCATGTCGGATGTCTCTAACACACTTGCTCTGGCTTTTTCTACATTTTTCATTCCTGCATGTTGTAGATTTCGAGACTTTCCTCTCACCTTGACTATTGCGAGTCTCCCTCTATAGGAATCGGTCCCCCCTCGTCTCCCCCGCAACTTGTTGAGAACGCAGCGGCAAGACTCCCCACAGGTACCAGGAAGCCGGACCGTTGCTCATCCCCTTTGATCTGGTAGCCAATCACGAGCCAAGTTAAAGACCAAAGGGGGTCGAGCTTCTTCAGCTGTTGGTCCTAAACTGTGGAATAGTTTGGCACAAACAGTTACAGCTTCCACCTCCATCAACACCTTTAAAAACACGTCCAAAGACTCTTTCCTTTAGCCTATTAATTAGCATCACAAACACATCTGACCAAACTGTAGTTTTTGCTTTATTTAGTTTGTGCAATACTCTCTGCCTTTATTCATTGACTTCTATTCTCTCTTTATTATGTCTGTTTTCATTTGATCCTTCCTGTGTTTCATTTATTTACTTTGTCAAGCACTTTGGGCCACGCTCAGTGGCGGCTGGTCAATAGAGGGCCATGGGGCATGGCCCCACCATGAGCCACACAAAAACAATTTTTTTTTTTATAATAATCATAAATTATACAAATTGTCAATATTTGTGTTTTTGAACTATGGAATGTACCCAGTAATGTGTGTAAAATATGATATTTGCGCAAAATATATGCTTTTCTTGCTCGTGCTCTCCCCCTGTGTGCTCTCTGCTCGTGCTCTCTGTCTGTGTGCACGACACTCTGAGAACGCGCAGCTTGGGGGGCCTGATCGTTTTGGCCCAAAAGAGGCGGGTCTATGAAGCAGTTTAGCCAATTGCTGATTCAAGATATAAATGAGTGACATACAATTTAGCCAATCAGCGCCCTCAAATAGATTCAGCGTGGGGCCAGAACGATCAGCCCCCCTCGCTGCGCGTTCTCGTCAGGAGAAGTCTCTACAGGCGAGCACTCCTCCTCCAAGACCCGTTTGAGAGGAGAACTTTGGCGGAGATTCTGCAGCCAAAGAGCTGATATCAGATCAGCCTGACCTCACAATCAGACAGCAGACTCGCGGGAAAGGGAAGCAGTACATGCGAAGCTTCTGTACTAGCTGTACACCAGACAGGTTTGGCTAGCTGGATGACGTCATGCTAATAACTTATTTAGCTTTTTAAAACAACGGGGACGGCTCCAGCACAGACAGTTACGGGAGTGAGGGATGAGGAGGTAAGGAAACATGAGAACACCAGGGTAGGGAGTGAGGGATGAGGAGGTAAGGAAACATGAGAACACCAAGACACACATGGAGAACTCTGTCAAGCTACATATTAGACAAAGTGAACATCTTTTATTCTGCATAGTTGTCCTCAGTCTCATCTGCTTAACTTGGTCATGGAGGCATCAACATGTAATAGAGATGTTAAATGAACAGTGAAAACTCATCATAGCTTAATTTAACACCAGTATTCATAATTGTTGGAATGCTGTTAAGCATTACAACAATTCACTCACTCATTCTTTCCTCTCTCTCTCACTCATTCTTCTCTCTCTCACTCATTCTTTCTTGTCTCTCTATCTCTCTCTCACTCATTCTTTCTTGTCTCTCTCTCTCTCACGAATTCTTTCTTGTCTCTCACTCATTCTTTCTTCTCTCTCACTCATTCTTTCTTCTCTCTCTCTCTCACAAATTCTTTCTTGTCTCTCTGTCTCTCACTCATTCTTTCTTCTCTCTCTCACTCATTCTTTCTTCTCTCTCTCTCACAAATTCTTTCTTGTCTCTCTATCTCTCTCTCACGAATTCTTCTCTCTCTCTCACAAATTCTTTCTTCTCTCTCTCACAAATTCTTTCTTCTCTCGCTCTCTCTCACTAATTCTTTCCCCTCTCTCTCTCTCTCACTCATTCTTTCTTCTCTCTCTCTCTCTCTCTCTCACGAATTCTTTCTTCTCTCTCTCTCTCTCTCTCTCTCTCTCTCACTAATTCTTTCTTCTCTCTCTCTCTCTCTCACTAATTCTTTCTTCTCTCTCTCCCACTCACTCATTCTCCTCTCTCTCTCTCTCACTAATTCTTTCTCCTCTCTCTCTCTCTCTCTCACTAATTCTTTATTCTCTCTCTCACTAATTCTTTCTTCTCGCTCTCTCTCTCTCTCTCTCTCACTAATTCTTTCTTCTCTCTCTCTCTCTCTCGCTCTCACTCACTCTCTCTCTCTCTCTCTCACTAATTCTTTCTTCTCTCTCTCTCTCACTAATTCTTTCTCTCTCTCTCTCACTAATTCTTTCTTGTCTCTCTCTCTCTCTCGCTCACGAATTCTTTCTTCTCTCT
>NC_136642.1:23118513-23133513 GCF_949748355.1 Melanostigma gelatinosum | reverse complement strand
ACTACAACTTATACTACTACAAATATCACCACTGATGAATTTTTTCACCAGAGTGCTTGTGTTATGCTCTTGTACACCTATGAATCAATATATTGATCAGTTTCATCGCTTTTGCCGGTATTTTCTTAATTAATTTGATCAGAATTATGAAAAAACATGTTGAGACATTTTGTTCAACCTCAGTTAGGGTTATGCCTTAAAAATACTGAAGCTCATTTGAGAATTCAATTCAATACAGTTTTGAGTCAAAATCCTTGTATGTGTTCACACTGTTGGGAACTAAGGGAACGTGTTTGGGTTATCAGCATTTAAGAAACTGAATTCTTGACATCAATAGAATTATTAATGTATGTAACAATTATTAATGATTATTAATAACAACGGGGCACCACCCTGCGAACAGGGACCAATAACCAAACGATAAAACTAAGTCTCATAATTAGTAGTCACTCATAATGTCAATAGTCTGCGTATGACTATACATTCAGTGACAGTGAAGGTTTTAAGTTCGAGCACAGGCTACTACATACAGGTTTATCAAATACATATGCACAAGTAATCACAGACGACTGCTCCTTAAAGTATAACAGAGTTTATTAAATCAAAATAATAAATGATCAAATCAATTAATATTGCAACCAACAAACGTTATCATACAATTTTATATGCCTAAACTAAAGAATGAATAAAATGGATGAGGGTGTATGTCTGTGTGTGTGTGTGTATGGGTCTGTGGGTGGAAAGGAAGGAGAGTCTTACAGCTACCGCTAAAGACTACAAAGATGGCGGCGTCGAGTGACGCGGGCCAAAAGGGGAGGGGCCTTAAGATACTACAGCTAAACTACCACCAGATGGCAGAGTCGAGTGACTCGGGCAAAATGGCGGTGAGACTGCTATACGTAATCACGTGTGCCGATGCACACATGTGTTGTGAGGCGATCGTTTGAACGGGGTTTCCCCAGGGGCAGAGACAAGAAAGAGAGCAAAGGTGGGGGTCATGAATCAAACTTCTGCGTGCGGTCTGCGTTGTAGTGATAATGGGGATCGCTGGCCGTATCGTACACAACGTGCCGTTGTCGGTAGAACTGCCAGCAGTTATGTACGATAAGGCCTGATTCTCTTTGTTCACAGCACATGTTGAAGCTATATGGTCAGACCCCAACAACACGTACGACCATTAAAGCTGATCCTGATTCAGTACCATCAGCTACCAATCTAAAGTTTATAGTTGGCTTTTTAAAAATATAACCGGCCGTAGATTTCGATGGTAAGGCAGCAGTAGTAGAGGCCACATGCTGCCCCCTAGTAGTTTGGAGCATGTGGTTTTATATAGAGTTATAACACCATAATCATATCTGCTTCTGTTAAGGTGTGAGCAGTAATTGTGAAATAACATGCATTAATAGAGGGCGCCAATTCGATCCAAAGTCAGGACGCGAATGATGAAATCTTTACATTTAGAGGTAGTGTGACTGTGCAGCAGTACTGACACCATTCCTCTTCTTCTGTCAGACGATTGAATAAAACAAACAGTCAAGTTTGAATTGGATACATTTTATTGTAAATATTTTTTCATGCAAGTTTGTAAAAAAACAAAACAAGAGTCACTCATTTCAATGCCGTTCCTTTGATTATTATTAACAGCAACAATTTGTAAAACTAATGTACAGATGTATGAAATATTTATATAGAATTTAGAATAAAAAAATTAAACCCACAATTTATTAAAATATGGAAAACGTGATTAAAAAACACATCAGCACCCTTTTTAAAGCCCTTATGTAGAAGTTTACTCAAGTATACAACAACCTTTATTCTAGATGTACAACAGAGGGATAGAGATGAAAACGACATCTCCAGACAACTGGACGGATTAGTGTGAACAATACGTCACACAAAGTGTTATCTCCCCACACGGCTGTGCTTCCTCGTCAGGACAGAGAAGGCAGAAAGGTGAAGTCAGAAAGGCGTCAGAGCAAACGGCTGCAGTGACACATTGGTGCTACCTTCAGTGCTGTTCACCAGAGACGACTCAACGAGGCCCTTTGACATCCACCGTCTCCTCACCTCAAGTCAAACACTTTGCAGAAGTGAAGGAGCTGGAAGGAATGACGGAGGATTTCCTTCTTCTGTGTGCAGTGGCAGAACATTTATAAAAGGACCAAGATGCTGGTTTGGTAAAGGTTTTCACAAAATCTACGTTAACTGCCCGCATGTGGCTGCATGAACACTGGAAGAGAAAGGAGACGTTGTACATGTGATATTTTCACGTACATTAATTCTTTGAGATAAAAAATATATATACACACATTAAAATTCCAGGTGGATTCTCGCTGGATTTAGAAAGCCCTGATGAAGTCTCAAGCCAACACATTCCAGAATGTCTTGCTGAACAGGTGCTGCCACACAGAGAAGATGTCTTCCTGAGTGTGGGCAGCACTAGTTGAGTGGTATCTCTATCACGTCCTCCTCGATGATCTTCCCCTGCGGGACGGGGACGTGCTCCGGCGGGCTCCTGTTGCAGCTCAGCCCCGCGAAAGGGCTGCACCACGACAGAGAGAAGGGGCCGCCGAACGCCGTCTGCATGGCCTCCCAACACGGCACCTTCACCCACCTCCCCGTCTCCCCCTTCAGGCGCTCGATTCCCTGGTGGAGACACAACAGTGAGCGTCTGAGGGTAAACGGAGGAAAGCCCCCCCCCCTACATGCACTATCAAACACAACGATAACACGAGGTTGATGACTGAAACATCATCACCACACTATGATTTTAGCTGACTGGTCCTGTTTCTCAGACACAAATCGGGCTCAAGATGATTTGTAGTCTTAGAAAAAAAGCCTTTAGATTTAAATTAAAAAGGAAAAGTTTTTTCCCTGGTCTATCTTAATACAATACTCAATTTACATACAATTTGTTGTATGTATGTCGAAGGAGTTATCGGTCACTGTACTCAGTCCTCCTGTCCTTATTGGCCAAATAAATCCCTTCCTAGTGTGACACAAACTACAGCTGAGGCTGATGGGTATGATGGACCGAGCTGGAAGGTGAAGGGAACATCCAAGTTGTGGTGACAACTTGGATGTTCCCTTCACATGTAAAGGAAACATGAACGTGAGAAACTAACTTCATGGCAATTAATTCATGGTGGCGCTAAAGGAAAAGTCTAGAGATCACCAGAGTTATTCAGGAACATGAATGTGTGTGTGTAAAATGTTGCGACAGTCCGACCAGCAGATGACGAGACGTCACGATATGTTGAAACTTTGACCTGTTGGTTATGGTTCGTTACGTCAGTTTGTATTTGCAATTTGAACAACTTTTAAAACTTGGGGAGAAATGACACAACAGACCGATCTTCTGTTCAAATCCAAAATCCAGGGTGTTCTTATAAATGCGTAGTTACTAAGGTCGGGAATCGACGGCGCCCCTGGTAGACAGACGGTGCTAAAATAATCCTTTGACATTCTGAAATATCACAGCTCTAGGTAGCTACAGGCACTTCGTTAGCGGTTCACCCCTCGGTTAAGTATTTTAACTTGTTCAAATGTTGTACGGCAGACATTCTACATTGTGTTCGGACTCCGATCATTGAGATCAGATCATCAGATCACCAGCTGAGCAGGTGCCAAGAACCTGTGTACGCCATCTTCCACACAGACGATTGATTAGGAGTCAGTGAGGGCATCGATAGCTGAGCATAGCATAGCTTGTCATTCAATGAAGCAGGTAGTGTGAATGACCAACAAATGTCCTCATTTGTTCAATCTTGATTTTTCTTTAAAGTAACCATATTTTGTTAGTTGATTTGTCCAACACAGCTGTCTACAGAGTAATATTAGCCTCAGCTAAACTTTGTACAGTGCAAGGACTGTGTGGATGTTGTCCTCCATCTTTTACAGTGTAGTCGTGTGAAAGGATCTCTCTGTGGCCAGTATAGACAGGAGGAGTAGTTACTCTTTCAATGCACATAAAACATATGCGTATTGTAATACAATAGGAAAAGTCTATCCTTTAAGAGCTTTTGTATCAGTTCTGATTCATTTGTTTTCTAAGAAACATGCCCAAAATGAATAAAACACTGTACAAAATTATTCACGTGCACTTTAAAACAAGTCAAATGGTGAAAATGGTGCATGCATCCTGTTACACACACAGCTGACTCATTCATTGAATCTGAAACAGCAAAAGAAAAAGGAAATGAAGCGTAATTTGGCCTTCAAATTGAAATCAGCATGCTTGTGATTGTGTGAGGCTCGATGGGACGGCTAACGCGACCTCTGTTGCAAGCTTACCTCTCCTCAAGATTACAAAGAGTTGTCTGCTTCAGAGAGCTTTTGGCAGAATGAGTTATCAACCAAAGCAAACGCATGAGCGGAGAGAGAACATTGCACGGGGAAGAGGCAGTTTACAGAGAGTACATATGGAAGAGAATGAAAGAGAAGGCGGGTGTGAGAGGCCTGTATGCAGGGAAAGCAGAAACCTCTTCTGTAACCTTACTGGAACACAACAAACAGAGGTGGAAACACATCTGGGTGTAGAAGGGCCCGCCACAATCAGAGAGATAAATACATTTGAAAAAGCAAGCAAACACAGTTTTTGCATTGCAACTGAGAAGTATTTATTCTCCGCGCATGTGCTGAAATATTTCCAGAATATTTAGAAAGAATTTAAATTTTTCCGTAAAAAACAAATCATCTCCACCGCCGTCACTCTCACCAGCGATGACTCACCGGCAGTGTTTCACATACATGACTAAACTAACCTTCACCTGCACCATGCATTCGGATAACAAAGGGAGACATAAACATCATGTAGAGAAAGAATAGGAGAATAAAATGCACACTTCAGAAACAGCAGTTCACACAGCAGAAAATCTTAAATGATAAAATACAATTTGCATTTTTAGTAGTTGTGTAAATGTGAATAATGAAAGATAATGTTTTGAAGGAGGCTGGAATAGAGCGGTGCAGGGACGACGTACATTTGTTACACGTTAGCGTCACACTGGTTCCCTCGACAGAAAGCCCCGGAAGATCCTTCCGTTGGATTATACATTATTGCAGAAAGTAAACTGTGGCAAAAGTTTATGATACTTCAATATTTTGTTTTCTTCACAAATGGACACCACTTCTATGATCTTTTTGAAGCTTGAATGTTATCGCGAGTAAAAAAAATGTTAGGCTACAAAAGAACTACACCAGTCACACCACTAAGCTAACGGCAGACCAGTGTTCCAGTGATGACGTTTGTCGGCTCGTTCAGACACTTTTTTTAAGACACGTAAATGCTTCTAAATTCGCGAGAGGGGTATTTACTGACTTACGGTATTTAATGTCGTAGAATACGTTAAAATCTCTTAAACTTGTGTTGCCACAGACAACATCAGGCATCTGACCAATTCATAAAAAAAAAACATTTAAAAAAAATCAACTTCCAGACGAGGAAACCAGAAATGCAAAGACGCTGACTCATTTCCAAGTGTTAGGACCCATTTCTGCAGCGCTCTATGGTGAAATACAGTCAAGCTTACATCCAGCTGCTGCACAATCAGATGTATGCAGAGCTATACATTTTATACGGCGCTTCCCTTTGACTCCACATAGGACTTCATACAATTTACATTTTAATACTTTTACCTTTCTTTCAGGAATTACATGTCAAAGCTTTCCCAAATAATCATGTGACTGTGGGGTTAAATTAATTTGGCAAGCGCTCACAATGTCAACACATCACAGAGCACAGGGGTGTTTCACCGGCAAGTGTTCAAACGCTCTCACACACATCCCTGTACTTCTATCTTTGTGAGGACTCTGTTAAAAAGTATTCCCTAGCCCCTCACCTTAACCATCGCAAACCACATCAGGTCGGCCAATGTCAGGCCATCAGTGAGCGTCTGTGTCCCTAGTTCTTGCGGTGTGTCCCTTATCGTTGGCACTAGCGGGCGGCTTTTCGGGTGATGGAGCATGTTGAATCGGTGAGAGAGATCCTTTCAGTTGTCTGCTCAGCTTAAGCGAATCAGAGCACAAGAAGAACGCATTGAGTATGTATTAAAACAACAGCTTGTTTATCTAGTCCTACAGTAGGTCTTCCGGTTTCTCTTTTTGAGTGAGGAATACACACTACCCCCACCTGCTGGTGTGGAGAGTTAATTCCTCTCAGGCCCAGAACGTGCAGGCTATTTGGCCGCCGGTTTGTATTCTTGTGGTGTGTTCGAGTGCAACATTTTGTCCGAGACACAGGCGTCACTATTTCTTAATAACACTGAGTCTGTACAATCAAACCAGCTTTGAACCAGTGACGACCGGCCAAAAACGTAATCGCCGTCACTCTGAAAGCCTAAAACTCAAGTTGGTCCTCACACAGACAGATGTGCAGGTATACACACACACACACACGCACGCGTTGTTAGTGTTACAGTGAGAGCACAAACCTTTCCTCAAAAAAGGGACAAAGCGCATATGTTACGACATGGTTGTTGACAGCGTGTTAACTACCCACAAGATTCTCACAACAGTGTTTTGTTGCTGAAAGACAAGATGAGGTCGACGTCTGTACCAACTGAAACCATTTCATGGCCCCATAAAGCATGACAAGAATGACTCAGCAAAGACTGCCACGACCAAAGCAAGCAGACATTCAGCTTTCTGTTTGGTGGAACGTACGAAAACTTCCTGGCTTGTGTTGTTGTTGTGGTGTGTGTGTGTTTGGGGGGGGGGGGGTCAAGCATGTATCAGAGAGGGATCAGGGAGAATGTTCCACACCTGGGCAACAGGTAGGTATTGAAGTCATTTCCAACACATAATTAAACTAGAGTGGGACTTTTATGGCCTTGTATGTAGTTTTCTCAAAAGGGACACTTCACTCCGTCATGTGAGGCTCAAATACAAGACTTAAAGAGGGACACTTTAATGTTCTCTTGTATGGTAAGACACCGTCTACTTGACCAGTGTCTCACAGGTGAGTTGTGGACACTTTGAACACCACAAGGGCTGTTCCCTCTTAGTCGATCTGTCAACTCAGTTTTTGTTTAGTTTGATCTCAGTTGACTGAGATTTATTTAGTCAATTCGTCATTCCACAACTTGTTACCGCTCAGATATTATACCAAACATCCACAATAATTCTGGCAAACTCTTCTCTTAAGTGTTGTATTTGGCATCATTTCCAGAGAGTCAGCCTAAAGGCCTTTACCCACCGAGAACTTGAATGTTACTCAGCAGAAAATGATCATTATTGAGACAGTTTTTCTGAGCTTTCACACCACGAATTAGGGCATCAACCAATCAAGCTGTGCGTAACGGACATGTGAGGCTCCGCAGTCTGAACCAGGACAGCAAACATAATTACTACTTAAAAGAAACTCACATCTTCGGCTGTAAAGCATTTCAGCCAGACTGCCTGACGCTGCTCTGGGTCGGTTGAGGGGTTGGGGTGTGAATATTTTGCATTGTCGGGTTGTTTATCTGTCAGGCTCTCGGTGGGTAAAGGCCTTAAGAATGGATGTATTTTCAGAATGGCTCTCACAAGGATTGTGATTACAGAACCTACTGTAACCAAACCATCCAATCCACTTTAGTGGCCATATCTGGAACACCACTGATTACTATCTGACAAGCGGATGCCAACTCACCCAAATTACAAAAAGACATGTTTCCCCACTTACCACTAGTGGTGTGTAGCCATAAAGATAGTTTGTGTTTTATTTGTCCCGGATTAGAATTTTCTTGTTGATTGAACAAAACAAGCAATTTGAACACATTAACTTGGGCTCTGGGAACATGTGGAAGGCAACTTTTGAATCTTCTCTGACATTCTTTAGTGGCAGCAATATATTACATTCCGTTCTCTTCCATTGTATTGGGGTGCCGGTTTCAACAGCGAGAGCTAAAACTACCAGCATGGCCAGACATCACCGGGCATAAGTGAGACGATGTGTCTTTTTTGGGGAATTTAACTGAACTAACTATGAGGGAAAGCAAGAGTAAACATAGTTCAGGAAAGAAACGGGCTTCTGATACAACAGAAACAGAATTATCACAGTGCTTTCAAACAGGATTCGCAAAATGAAAGTGCTTTCTTTTTCTCTGCAACTCAACAAGGCAACACAAGAATAAACGGAGAGCGCACTTGGATGGCAAAACAAAAAGCAGATGTGAAGCTGTCCATGGCCAATGTGTGGGACATACAATGTAAATGATGTTCAGCACGGGGAGCTGAGCTCCCCGTGTTTCCCACTTTGGTTCTGACCCGGCCGCCTCGTTCAACGCGCTGAGCTCTCACACCACATACTGGTAGGTCTCAGCCTTCCCTTGGTCAGGGGTGGAGAACGGACTAAACCACAAAAAGGAGAAAGGGTGTCCAAATACCGCCCTCATGTTCATCCACTTAGTTTTTTTAGCCCATCTTCTCTCTTCCTTTTTCAACTGCTCTATGCCCTGAAAATGAGAGACAACCAAACTTCAGCTGGTGTGCTGTTTGTGACCCAGTCAGCAACACAAACCAAATTCCAAATACCAACTTTTTCTTTATCAGCCCACTAAATGTTAAAAAAAGAGAAAAGAAAACTTGAACTCTTTCTGAAAATCATCCGGGCGACAAAAGCCAGTATTTCAGTGGTTTTCTCTACAAGCACAATGTAGCTGCTTGTGTCCTGCAGCGTTTCCCTCGGGGAGCTGTACGGTTCCCTACGTGGCAAAGCCCTTTCTCCTTGATGAAGACATCAAATGTCTCTTCTATATCTCACCTAGAGTTGCAGACAAAAAGAAGTTCAAAGCAGGAAAGGGAGTTTGGTTTGGTGAGCTCCAATACACACAATACACTGGATGGTTTGAGGATGGTTACTGATTCCTTCTTCCACTGATACATGGACAAATTCACCTTTCTTTAAAAATCACATTTGCATATTTGACGTAGTTTTACACACTAACCACTACCTCTGTAGTGAAAAGTCATGAACTGATTGTTCACGCTTGTCAAGATAAAGTGAGGCGTACGGGTTAAATGTACGGCCTGCAAAACTTCCACCTCTCAGACACATCTGGATTATGATTTATAATAATGGCTCAGCCATTGTTTGCACCTTGTAAAGAAATGATTTTCATACATATATCATTAAAAAGCTTGACCATAAAACTAAATAAGCATTTTGTCACATTTCAAACATAACTGGTTTTAAAAAAAAACAAACCATGAATAGCATAAGATAACATTAATATTTAAATGTCGTTCTCTGAAAATATTGGAAAAATTCTATTTCCAGAAAATCAATTTGCCAACTTACAGCAGGTTCAAAAGAGTGGAAAACGTGGGTTTTGGGGAATTTAGACTGCTTTTGAGGTAACTGCCAAAATGAGGGAAATAGCCGAGAACCAAAACCGAATATGTGGGCAAAGACTGGAGAGCCGGGCAGCGGGTAGACTGAATGTCCTTAAAACATCTGCGATCTATCTGAAACGTTCAGCCGACCCTCCTTCAGACCGAGGTCGGGGTCTAACCGGTACGGGTTTAATGTAATGACGCCGACGGGTACACGCCACTTAAATCACCAAAGAAAGATGCCTGTCAAGCTTTGAATTTGAATGCAGAAAGTATAAAGTTAAAACTCAGTGGCTGATTTCTACAACGGATCGCAGACACCACATATTTCCCTTTAAAGCACTCACGATCAAAGTTTCTTTCTTTTTGGCAGTTACTCATTTTCAAGACTTGCAAGTAATCCGCTGCACTTTACTCTACGTCAGGCTGCAGATGAAAGATGACAGTTTGAATTAGAAGTAGGAGGTCGACGATGCCGAACGCTAAAAGCGAAGGGGGGGCGGCAGCGGCAGGGAGGAGAGCAGAAGGAAGTAGTGAGATAAGAGGGAGGAGGACCGCGGGTCGCCCAATGGATCACTTACGGTCTCGTCGGTACAGATGGAGTGGACTTGGGTGCCGAACATCACAGAGGTGAAGATGAGGAAGAGGAGACCCTCAAAGCACAGGAGTATGAGGAGGATGACTGTTGCTGGAGGAGAGAAGGAACTGCACTCTGGGGGAGGGGAGGGAGAGAAGTGAAGGGGGCAAAAAGAAGAGGGCGATATATGAGGAACTACTACAATAAAGGAACTACTGCGCTCTACTGTCGACTCGTCTGCAGCGGTGTAGTGAGGATGCGAAGCGTTTCTTGTCACCTGCTGATGGTGCTTGCGTGAAAGTGGGGGAAGGCAGTTAGTGTAGTGAAGAGATAAATCCCCAGTGCGCGCTGCTGCATTGGCCGAGACAGATGGTCTCTCCTGCTGCGGCGCTGTGTAGTCTGTGCCTACATGTACCAGGATGCATTGCGTGGGAGCGGCGTTTTATGCTATGGTTGATAAATAAACAAAACACAAAAAAGACTCGCAAAACGTCTTGCATCTAAACCATCAAATGTAAGCGTACACCTTCTCAATAGAAGTTTATCTCCGACGCTGAACTCAGACCGTAATCGCCTCGTTAACGCATCATAAACACACTTTGTTCTAGTTGGACAGAAACACAATGAAACTCAGCAAATACGTCGTGGTTTAGTCTTTCCACTGATCACCATTTTTCGCCGGTGGAAACATGAAAGTGACGAGAAAAGGGAACTTTTGGAGCGGCATCGTGCTCCAGAGTTACCACAGCTGAGAGGAGCACTCTGTAGTTCTTCCTCGTCTCGCAAGGGATGAGGAAGAACTACAGATGTTGCAGCTGCGCCCCCGAGACACAGAGAACATCAGGATCAACTACAGGCCTTTATCACACTACATGTAGGTAGAGACAACATCAACAATAAGAACTGTCCTTTTTAAAAATAATAATAATACAAACTGATTATGTAAGAATGTGTACGTTTCTGTATAAAGTTAAGAGTAATATATTGTTTTATTTTACTGAAAAATAATGTGCTTTCTGACACAAACATTTCAAAGAACATTGTCAGCGTAGAAAGTACTTTTCTTTTGATGAATGAAAACAATTGACAGCTAAATAGTAAAAATAATATATATTATATCATATATAAAAAACACTCACTTGTCCAATCATCTTCAAAGCAGTAGAGGAAATGGAAGACCACCATGAGCAGAGAGTGGAGAGAGACGAATGCGATGTACATCTAGGTTTAATAAGAAAAGACACAATAAAGAATGACTCATCACATACACTATATTATTCTCATATATTCTGAGTAATCCCTCCCATCTGCATTACAGCATTACAGCAGCCGCTAACACTGAATCTCCTCAAGACAAAGTCAGCACACTTCACACGGACCCTCGCGTACTTTGCGCGCCCGCAAGTACGCGAGGGTCCGTGTGCAGTCAGAGGGTGCACGTCTAGGCTGTCCGCGTACCGGCAATCTGGACCTGGCTAAAAGTTAGGACCTCCAAGTTAACTACAATCTGATGGCAACGTCTTATTGTGAAAAGCAGAAAATTGGCAACCTTCTTCAGTTGATGACATAATGAAACTTACTGTGAAAAGCACAAAGTACTTTTGGTTGTTCTCCCCAACACAGTTATTGACCCAGGGACAGTGGTGGTCCATCTTGCGTATGCAGCGTTTGCAAACACTGCGAGAGAGACGGCAAGTTGAGATTCAAATAATAAATGTACCAACTTAACTTTCCAAGACGACAAATAAACCGACTGCAGAAGTTACACGTTAGTAGAAAGAGCCGTGCACTATATTCTGAGAGCATCTTCCCTGCACCAGAACACTGCAGCTGTAATCAGGGGGTTGGGGTTGTGAATGCGGAAGTGAGGATTCCATCTCCGTTTTCGTGCCTCACCTGCAGTGGTGTGCTCGGTCAGGCTTGATGCTGCAGCACTTGGGACATTTGTAGACCACCTGCCCTGGTTTCAGCTGAAGGCTTTCTATGTATTCCTTGGTGGCGTTCCCTTTTGGCACCGCCCCCTGGCAAAGACAACATGAGCACACAGTAGATGTCATCAGAGGTAAAATAAACATCTAAATGTGTATTTTGGATGTTTTCTTTTCAGTCGTCTGAAAGAAGACATGTTGTGGAAGTTACATACCGGATCAGTGCACATGGCCCTGAGGTGTGAGGCAAGCGCGAGGAAGGCCAGGATGTTGAACAGGGTCCCGTTCACAATGCTGTAGGTCAGATTCTTGGAGGGCAGCAGCATCACGAACAGCACCACAAAGTCTGCATACAACACCAGCAGCCAGGTGATGACGGCGCACACGATGCCACAGAGGTCCCTGATGAACCACATGGCGGAGGCCGCGGAGGAGGTGATGACGTCTTTGGAGATAGGGATGCGCTGCTCGGCCTGGAGGCAGCTGGTCCCGGCCCCGGTCCGGCCCTGCCCGCGCTCCACATCCCTGCATCTGTGCACCGGGCTCTTCATCCTTCATCTAAGCTAGACGCCCGCTGCTGCCACCGGATCCACTGCGCCTTCGGGCCTCAGTCACCGCATACTGGAGGAGAGGAGCAGGAGGGTCGCAGTTTAGAGGCAAGGCTTGGTCCTCTGGAAGAAGGAAACAGGTTTTATCAACAGTTACACCAGCCACAGCCAAAGAATGCACCTGAAACAGGGCTGAACGATTTGGAAAAAATATATCAGTCAATATCTTGACTCATATTGCAATCCGATATGAGTTTAGATATTAGAGGGATTTATCATTTTTACATAATTATTCCCATTTTCATTGAAAAACTTTCAAATTATTATGGTGTGAGTTTTTGTGTGACTCTGTGTACCAAACAAAGATGTTTACTTTAGTCTGTAAAATATGATGTTTAGGCCACGATATCTCTGCAGCAACACCATTTTTTTTTTCAAATGGTATTTTGACACATTTCGCCTTCAACAAATATTTTGACTCCAGCAATTTGAAAGCTGTAGTAGGTCATAATCCAATTTTGACAAAAAATTGCGATTATTTGTGCAGCCCCAACCTGAAATCAAAACAAACCTCAATAACCATAAACATGTTCATGAAAGAAGGCTTCTACCTTGAAGGAGTGAGCGCAGGGAAGCCATTTCACACAGGAAGCATATTTCATGAGTGTGGCTATAACCGTTATTATTATACTATTTTCATTATTTTTAATTTATAGATTTGTCAGATTAGATTTGTCAGAAAATAACACGAAAAAAAAAACACTTGATGAGAAAGAGCTCTGGGAATTCTCCCCCTCTTATACAGAATAAAATGATGCAAATAAAGAATTCCGATATTTTTTTTTCTTTAAAAAAAGAGAAAGAAAGAAAGAAAGAACAAAACAAAATTGTTGCCAATTGTTCTTTAGTCAATCAACTAATTGCTGAGGCCTGTAACTCTAAACACCCGAAATGAAGCGCATGGCACAGCAGACTTGTGTGTCAACACTGAACCCTTTGCTACAGGAAATACCGACTGAAGACTGAACTTTCCTGTTCTACAGTAAAACATGTCTGTGTACGTAGACAAACGAAACTTCATTAAATATATGTATTTTTAAAAAACATTCGTACAACTGCAACTCTCCAAATTAGGGCCCCATGCTATTTAGACAACATGCAGCTGACAATATGATACTATTCTTTAAAAATGTAAAAAAAATAAACAGTGGACCATTAGTGGTTTTAAAAGCAAACTGCCAGACATTAGGGGGGGGGGGGGGTAACGTTAGAACAACAGCCCAGAGTCCTATGCAACCTGTCCATACTAACACACACTCATCTCATGACACAAGTCTGAGGGCAGCGATGGTCAGTCGTGTTGGGATGTCACAGCAGTGAGCAGCACAGCAGGAGACCACTGGCTGACAGACCCTGACCCTGGTGTCTGTGCGTTACTCAGCCTCACCTGGCCCATAGACACCTCCACATTATTACAGTTCAAGTCCTACAAGGCCATGTCATCATACAGGTTAATATCTTGTACGATCAGCTATGTATACAATATCATTCGAATACATTATAGTGTATGACAGATTCGAGAAATGGGGATTGATTGACTTTTTTGTTGCAAAAATGCGGGTCACTGGATCCCAGCTCACCCTGTCCCCGTGGGTGAAACAGTTTCTTCCTCGCTAACAAGCAGCGTTAGGTTTGGCCAGAGAAGGAAGTAATGAAGCTGCTAGTTAAGTCAACTTCAGTGAAACCCGCTTCAGGCTTCAGGTTAGACAGTTCATAGGCCTGCGTGCGACTGAAACCATTTGAAAGCAGCTGACACACAGCAGCTAACGTGAGACGCTAGCTGGTTAGCTAATGTTTCACAGTGAGCATTTAGTGAACCCGTTTGCCTATTTCTGTCACTATCCACCAGCGGTAGGTGCTCCAGTACTTCAGTTCGCCTCAACTTCGGATTAGTCATCATTATATCCCGCTAAATCTCACCTGAAAGACGAGCATCCTTCGGGGGCTTTCTCGGATGTTGCTGCTCGGTAGCTCCCCCTCGATGACACGCACGGGTTCCGCCCCTTCACCAGCAACACGATGTCATGACGTAGAGGAAGAGAGCCAATGGCGTCATCGGAAAGGTTTCAAGCCCTTTCTCCCGTCACAGGACACGTCCAGACACACCCATCTCCAGATCTTTTTATTTATCATCCATCGTACTTTTAAAGACAACTCCAGTGGGGCATCTTGTATCACAACAGTACATTCAACGTTTTCTACGAGGATTGCTATGAGGTGCATATATTGCTTGATTCCATTCATTTTTTATGTACAAAGAAGGCTTTGGCAAACTGTAATTTGACTTTAGAACACAAATGACAAAATAACATATAACCAGGCATAATACTACAATTATATTGTCAGAAAATGCATATACAACATAAACATAGAATTGATTTGGTCAGACTACCAGTAACAAAGTAGTAGTGGCCCCTGTTATCAGTGTGTGAGTGGGTAAATAACATGTCTGGGCTGATGAAGGAAAGCTGCCTTTCTGTTTACATGCTGTTTACATTCTCTTTCTCCTCACAGCTATTTCCACACGTTGACTGACTGTGATGCTGAACTTCATGGACCAGAGAGAGCTCAT